>NW_005054350.1:2336851-2371769 GCF_000277835.1 Geospiza fortis | reverse complement strand
ACAAAATTCCAATTTGAAAGAAAGTATGCAGACTGAAACTACTCATTATTGACAAATGTGAAGAGCTAGGTCTCCTCCTAGGATTACACATGACATTTGTGACCTTTTTACATTTTGATGTAATGAAAGTTTGAGTTCATAACAGTGTGACTGGGGCCACTTGACAATTGTAATGCACTTTGTGAGTGAAAGGTAGTTAAGAAATATATCTGGAGAAAAAGAATTTAGTTGGCCTTTTGTGCAGTCTGAAATCACCAAAGTTTCTGCCAAGCTTTTATCTATAAAGAGGAGGGCATTCAGTCATATACTTTCTCAAAAGTAAAGTTTTTCCTCAGGGATGGTTTTTCTGATATTGTAGTTTGAGGTCTCGATAGCAGAATCTTTTGAAGAGCCCTGTGGCATATTTTGAGGACATAATGAGGAAAAATGTTTTCCTTTTTAATCTTGAGAGCTATGGCAGAAAAACAGTCAATTTTTTTTCAGCTCTGTACCTGTTATTGACTTATAGATAACATAATTGTCAAAGAAAGATCTTTAATGTTATCCTTTCCACATCTCTCTTCCTCATGTTTTCAGCCAAATAATCAGAACTTAATCCTTTAAGAAAATGTGCCCCCTGGTCATGGTATTTCAGACATCAGCTTATTAAAAATTTCTTTTGAACATAGCCCTAGAGACCAACAGGTAAGGATGTTCCTCAGACCTGACACTCTTACTAATTTGGTTTTGTAAAATCACATATCTTGCCTACCAGCAGTACACAACCTTTTTGTATCACAGTTAAGCCCACATAATACATGCTTAAAAATGTGTTTTGATGCAAACACTTAAAAAAAAATCCTTCATGGTGCAGTGAAATAAAATTTGTACTTAAAATAGTTGCTCTAAAATATTAAGGGTCTGAATTTGGAAAAGAAAGTATCTGACTGCTATAGGAAGTTATTTAGGTGACTATAAATTTTAGACAATTCTTCATTCTAAAGAGGAATTTAATAGAATGGTGAATAAACTAGTACATGTGACAGGATTAATATCAGGGAAGTAGTATGTTCTTGCATAACAGGTAAATTACTGGGGAAACTGTAAGAACATACTGCACAATTGTGTAGAAAGGTCTTGAAGGGGGTACTGAGAAATACCTCCCAATTATCTTGGGAGACTAAAGTAAGCCTGACTTAAACAAAAATGCCTTCAGGGACTAAGAGATATTATTTCTTATGGCAGTTTGCCTTGGTTAGTTGCCAGATGTCCATGCAGTTGCTCTCACTCCTTCTCCTCAACAGGATTGGAAGAGGAAAATTAGATGTAAAAACATCCCTCATGGGTCAAGATAAAACCAGTTTAGTAAGAAAAATGTATATTGCATTACAAGGAAGGGAGAAAGAGAAATAATTCACTATTTCCCCTTGTTTGGCAGATGTCCTGCCACTTTCTGGAATTTGGGAAGATGTGTGTGTAGCCTGGTAGGCAACTAAACCCCAAAAAGCTCACATCACACCATGGAATGGGGAAAAGATTTGAAAGTACAAAAGTGAGTAAACTTGTGGGTTGAGATAAACACAACATAATAGTTAAAGAAAACCTGCACTTGCAATCAGATCAAAATAAGGGATTAATTAATTACCTGCATTTGGCAGACAGGTGTTTAGCCATTTCCAGGAAAGCAGGGCTCCATCACATGTAACAGCTACTTGGGTGGACACACAACGTCGCTCTGAATATTCTGTGGGTAACAGGAGACTGTGAAATTGAGAGTGAAACAGGCACTGAATTTGTTTCTAAGCATTTGTGACTTTGTTGGAAAGCAGAGAAAAAACATCAGCATCCCTTGCAAATGTGAGTGAACCAGTGAATTCCAGTGTCACAGAAGAAATATTTTGTTTGGATCTACAGCTTGAATCCCATCCTTTATTTTTCTGCCACTTGCATGATGCAAAAGATCCATTTCCTAAGAAACAGAGTATCAAAGGATCATTGAGATCAAAAAGAACCTCTGGAGGTCATCTCGTCCAACCCTACTCTTCAAGCAGGGACACCTAGAGCCAGTTATGCAGGATGATGTTTAATAAGCTGCTTTTGAATATCTCCAAGACTTCACAACCTCTCTGGCAACCTATGGCAGGACTTGTTCATGCTCATAATAAAAAATTGTCTCCTGGTATTTGGAGGAAAGCTGCTGTTTCAGAAGTGTGTTCCCATTGACTCTAGTCCTGTCACTAGTCACCATTGCAAAGAACCTGGCTTTGCCCTCTTTGCATCCTCCCTTCAGGTATTTTATATATGCATAAATATATGCACCCTCCTGAGCCTTCTCTTCTCCAGACTGAACAGAGTTCCAGCTCTTTCAGCTTTTTGTCTTACCAGAGATGCTCCTGTCTCCTCCTCATCTTCCTGACCCTTTAGAGGAGTCTCTGCAGTAGATCTGTGTCTCTCTTGTACTAAAGAGCCCGGAACAGGATCTAGCACTGTTGGTAAGACCTCACCAGAGTTGAATAGAAGGGAGGGATCACATCCTGCTGCCAATATTTTGTCCAAAGTAGACCAGGATACCAATCATCTTTGAAGGAAGGCCACAGTGCTGGCTCATATTTGATTTGGTGTTCAGAAAAGACACCCAGGTCCTTTCCTGTAACACTGCTTTTGGATGAGTGGTCTGCAGCATATACTGATGTGTGGAATTGTTCCTTCCTAGGTGCAGCACTTAGCACTTTCTCTTGCTGAACTTCACAAGGTTCCTGTCAGCCCATTTGTCCAGCTTGTGGAGGTCCCTCTGGATGGCAGCACTACACTGCGTTTGTCAAGCACTCCAAATTTGGTGTCACCAGTAGACTTGCTGAGGATGCATACTCTGTCCTGTCATTAGACCACTATTGAAGACCTTGAACAGGGTTAGTCACTGTATTTACCTCTGGGGTACATCCCTATTTATTGGCCTCCAGCTAGACTTGTGCCCCTGAACAAGACTCTCTGGGACCAACCACTGAGGCAATTTTCAACCCACTTTGCTACTTGCTCATCCAATCTCTACTTTATCAACATGTCTATCAACACCTTATGGGGGGAAAATGTCAAAAGCCTTATGAAAGGCAAGGAAGACAACGTCCGATGCCTTTCCTCACTTATCAAGCCAGTAATTTCATCATGGAATGCTATCAGCAGGCTGGTCAAAAATGACTTCCCTTTGGTGGATCAATGCTTAGCTCTTGTGACCATTTTCTGATATTTCTTTTAACTGATTTTTTTTTTCAGGATTAGTTGTTCCATCACCATCCCAGGCATTGAGGTAAATCTGGTAGGCTCCTTCTCACTTTTCTTGAAGACAGAGTGACTTTTTCTTTCCTCCTATCTTCAGGCACTTCTAGCAACTATGATCATTCAAGGATGGCCAAAAATTTCCTTACAAATACATTTTCCAGCTCTTTCAGGACTCATGGGTGCATCCTGTCAAAGTCCACAGACTTATAAGCATTCAATTTGCTTCAGTATTTTCTTATCTGATTTTCTTCTACCAAGGATCCTTCAGGGTCTTATCCCATGGGAATCTACTAAACAGATCATTAAACTTATCAAAATCTGACCCTCTGAAGCCCAGTGCTGTGATTTTGCTTTTTGCCCAACTCCTCCCTCTCAGGATCCTGAACTCCATGATCTCATGGCCACTGTAGTCAAGTCTGCCTTCAACCTTCACATTTCCAGCAAGCTCTTCCTTGTTAGTGAGCATGAGAACCTTCAGAGCATGTCTCTATTTTGGCCCATCTATCCCGTGGATCAGGAAGTTGTCTCTGATGTGTTCCAAAAAACCCCTGGATGGCTTAAATCATGCTGTGCTGTCCCTCCAGTAGATGTGGTGGTTGAAGTTCCCCACAAGCATAAGGAACTGAAAACAAAAATCTGCTTTTAGCTGCCTCTAGAAGGCCTCAAGCACTTGTTTTTCCTGAGGACATGGCCTATGGTGCTGCAGTGTCACTCATACCCATCCTGTCTGTAATCCTTACCTGCAAACTCTTGGTTTATCACCCACCCCAAGGCAGAACACTACTCATTCCAGCTGAGGAAACGTAAATTTTACCTCCTTGGTGGTTGTTTTTTGGGGGTCTTTGTTTTTTTTTGGCCTGTTTGTAGGATTTTTTTTGACAAATAAGTTTTATTTGATTGATTAACCTAATATAAAGACATTCTTACAGCAGGAAGGACCTTGAGGCTATGCACAGACACAAATTATGAACACTAAAAATGAAAGCCAAGGATACTAATTTTAGATGTGCTTGCTGTTTTCTTTAAAAAGAGTTGTGGGTAGCTGGAAGTTTAGATTTCCAAGATCTATTTTCATACCGTAATCTCAAAGGCCTTTTTTTCTCCTGTGCAACTAATCTCCATGTTATTTTTTTTCCTGACAAATGGTAAATACCAAACTATATATTTCTCCTTTGTAGGAAAAATGGTACATATTTTTCATGTAGACATAATTCTCCACATTTATGACAGTAGCAAACTCACAATGCATTTTAATAGAGAAAATAAAGGATTTTGAAAAATTGGGCATAATTTCACCACACAAGAATCACAGTTTCTCTTCCATATAAAATAAGAATAGTTTCACTAGTTTTAAAACTTTCCTCATCCTTTTTTGAAAAAAGAAAAAAAAATATTATTTACTTTCAATTAAATGAATGAATCAATAGTTGCAATGCTGAGAAAGACCTGAATTATTTCTCCAATCTCACAGGTTTCTAATTTAAATAGTGGTCAAACCATCTATGAAGTTATTTTGAGTATTTTTACTGCAATTATAAAATGTACATAACTCATCTCAAAATTCTGACACACAAGTGTCACAGCTGTGTAGTTATTCAACTTTAACTGTGTAATTATTCAAATTTTTTCCCCACATATTTGCAGTCTATAAATGCCTTTATTATGTCATAAAACGTGTATTGATAGAACAAAAACAATGATGCAATACCAGTACAAACCCTCAGAAAACGATATTAATATAAGCTCAGCAGTCCTTAAGACAATAGGGTTAAAATGATGTTGCTAAATTTGTGTACAAAGGGATTTGTTTCAGAAATTAATGCAGCAACATCATTTTGCATGATAACAATGTGGTTAATTTTAATATTGATCATAGATTTTCCAAATGCAGAAACTGAAAGTTTCATAGATAACAAATGTATTACAAAAAATTAGAATCTTAAGATAGTCGAGTTAATTGATATATGGTTGTATAATCTGAATTTTTTAAAGTGGGATATGGCATTTGAGGTTTGGTTTGGTTGATTTTTTGTATAGTTTTGTTGAGTTTTTTTGTATTTGTGCAAGACAGGAAAATTAATTTAGTGAGTTTATCAGTCTTCTTGTTTTACATAGCACAGACAAGAGTTTGCACAGACAGAAAAATTAAAAATTCCATAAAGATACAATGGTTGTTAATAGACCAAAGCTTTCCAAATACTACTGTATTTACCACTTATGATAGAATATAAAGAAGCCCTTTTCATCTTGCCTGCCTCAGAAGCATCAGTTCTAATAACAGAGTTATGCAATTAAACAGAGAATGCAATAAAAACTCATTGTAGGAACGTCATACCATTCTAGAAGTGCCAATGGAAAGTACAATTCGAAGGCAAAAGAGGCAATAATCTTTGAATGACCGTGCTTCAGATCTGAGGGCTCAGCTCCTCATTAGTAACTTTATACAACAAAATTATTTATCATATTTTCACTCACTTCAAGTATTAGAATGTGGAAGATTAAGTCAAATTTTTTGGAGTGTAAAGTTGTAAATTTAACCCTATTTTTAGTTTAAGAAATAAAATTAAACTAAACATTTTCAAGCATTCATCCCTGCCATACACATGCAGCTGCATTCAATTACTGCTGACTGATAGCGCTCACAATTTAAGCTTTTCTATAATTATAACACCAGCCCTGATTAAATAGATATAAACCTGAATCACTATGTAGGTGAACTCATCTTTAGTTTTCTGACTGTATCTTCACAAAAAACGTTGTAATAGGAAAATTTATAAAATTTTCACATTTCACATTTCTAAAAACTTCATCTCTTTTTCTTCAGATTATCTTTTTGTGTTACATTCAGTAAAAATGAAAATACCCTGCTTGATATTTTTGCTTTAGTATTTTCTATTAGTTACTTAGTATGGACTAGGTTTTTGAGAGACCAACTATTATTTATATATAGAATACATTAATGGTTTTCATGATAATATATTATTTGTTTTGTTCTGGTGTTTATGTGATCATATATAATGAGTAATTGCGTGATAAGCTGATTTAGCAATGCTGATTTTCTAAAATGAATAATTTCTTGTATTTCATTGGTTTTGTACTTTTTGAAATAAAATTATTTTGAGTAAAACAAAGTCTGTAGTAACTAAATGTAAGAGAGGATCTCTGTTTCTTAAGATATCAATAATTATGAAGAATTTAAATGCAATTCAGGACTCTAACATGTTTAAAAGATCTCTACGATAAAAAAGCAAAACCAAAATAAGATTATACAGAACAGCACATACCATTTTATCAACGTTTTATGCATATTTTGCAAATAAATGCAAATCATTGGTAGACCAAGGTGATTGTAAATGATTTTGATATGCTAAACTGGTGATTTTGTGATAGCACAGGCATCAGATATAATTTGATTTCTATTATTATTTAGAATGATAGTTATAGGTACAATAAACAGCTCTTTTGCACATTCCTGCCCCATGTAATTGTCATAAAATCATTAATTTTCAAAGTTTTTCAGCAAATTCAGTGAAAAAGAGGATTTTGTGGTTGTAGCCCTGTGGTCAAGTTCATAGCTCCTCTTATATTTTTTTCAGAGGTCCTACTGATGATTTCAGAATTGATAAAATCTTACTGGAGAAGTATAGGAAATAGAGCCTGGAGTCCAGAATCATCTTCTGGGACTGTGTAAAAGAGCAATCCTCTGCTACGTGTAGGTTATTAAGGGAAAAAAATCTTTGTCTTATTTTCTCCTTGTTGACACAGCCCAGAAGTGATTTGCCTCAGAAAGAATATTTATTTATATATATTTTTTGCAAGTGTTTACCATGACATTCATACGCAGTGATCAGTCATTGTAGCAAGTCTGTAATATAGGCCCTAAATTGAAAGTAGGAGTAAGACAATAGGCAAATATATGTTAAAATGACCCTTGAAGAGGGCAAGCACTATTTTTGCCAGGTGTGTTTAGTAAATCCCATGCCAGAACATTTAATTTCTCTTCATCACCAGAGTCTTCAAACTGCTTTGTCACTTTAATTTTCACACTTTCTAATTGCTTTTGTTCTGAAATTTGTCCTTTCCACCTTCTCCAGTCCCTTTGTGTATGCTTTTGTTCTGTGTCAAACTTGGTTAAAAACCTGAGACTTATAAAAGTGAAAATCATAAAAGACAAGTTTTGGCAACAACCTCTGGGAGAGATTCTGTTTAAATAGGCTGTAGAGACTTTTTTAGATGTCATAAGCTTGAAAAGGAAGTGCACTACTCCTAAAATTATGGCTAGTAGGTAGAACAAATGAATTTTTTTTAATATATAAAGGCAGCTCAGAGTGAAAGCAAAGACAAAGTGCCAGGCTATTGAGCTAAATGATCTGCATGAGTAGGCAAAGGAACACTAAAATATTACCAAGCAGATACTAGAAGCCAGCATTAGTTTAAAAGGCTGAAAACGTCAATGTTCCCAATCTTTTTATCACCATGTCCTTAATTTAAGAAATTATTCTTTAAATTATTTTAAATAATTTTCTCCTTCAGTTGTTTATACTGTTTCCACTTTCTCTATTGTTTCCACTATGGTACAGACATAAAAGATGGCACAGCTACTAATGTCTAATTGTGTTTTACATGGAACCCACATCTTACAATAATTGTTCATTGCTTTTCTTACCCATCATCACCTTACTAATTCCACGCTTTAGAATCTTTCAAAGACCAAATATGCTTTATACCCAAAAGTCCCATTGCTGCAGTTGATATGAACTGCAGTTTGTCTCAAATACTTTTTATCTCAAACTTCTGCATGGTACCTCAAATAGCCCTCCCACATGTAGAATCAGTGTATATGGATGAGTAGAGTTAAAGGGACTGAGGTTTTTGACCCAATGTTTTCCATCCAAACAATTTCTCTTGAAGAGAGTACTCAATCGCTAGAGGGAGGAATTATCAGAGATCATGCACTGATGTCCTCCAGAGAATTTCTGGAATGTATGAACCAAAAAATAAGGCATGGAAGAAAATGAGATTTATAGTTTACAGCTTGGGGTCACCAAGCAGATAGGTTCAAATCTTCACAATAAAATTTTTATATGAAGCAGTACTGATATTATAGGCTAAATAAAAAAGCTAAAGCAGAATCAACTGCTCTAGAACTGTCTTCCTAAGCATCCTATGAAGATGTTATCTATGTAGCAAAATGGAAAGTTAGCTGGCAGTTTTGCTTTTGTGTTCCCAACTATTTACACAAAGGCTGTTTGGTTTGCTTTTTAGAAAAATGTTCCCTGCAGAGTATCAGTGAAAAACATATGTTCAATAAAAGATGTTTTTACAAGAAATCTGTACTTTTTCACTTAGAAGTTGTTACTAAGGAAATAAAAAAAAAAAAAAAAGCCCTTCAAAGTTATTCCATGAGCAAATATAAACATGGAATGCCTTCTTGTGAGGAAAGCCTGCAATGATCATTATCATCCTTATAAATAAATATGTTTATTTAAATTTACTGTAACCAGTCAAGAAGAATATCAAAGTGTAATATTATGTTCATTAGCCAGATTTACCAAGCTGGCAATGGTGAGTTTAAGGACAGCCTTGGATCATCACTGTTCCATAATCAACTCTACTTGAATTGGTGTGTTTAAGCCTCACACACATTCCTCTGAGATGCATTTCACTTGCTGGATTCTTGAGGCATGTGGGCAAGCAGAGGCTGGCATTTCTCATTCTGTCTGTGTGAATAGATGCATAGATCTTGTTGTCATTACATTAGGAAATTAATGAAACAGGTGGCAATAAATCTAATTCAGTACCAACATGGGATATGAATCAAAATTAAATTTGAAATTTTGATCCTGGAAAACCATTCTCTATCACCAAGCCCTCTAGTATAGGACTCTGTATCTCCACTTCCAATCATACTTTAATGACAACTAATCCCACTTGAACTTTCTACAACCTAGTGATTTTTATATTTGTGGCTTATTTTCAAAGGCAATTTCCATTAAATATAACTAACCTTAAAAATATTTCCCCTCTTTCCTTGACTTTTAATTTAGAAGTTTCACAGTCAATTTATATTGCAATGACTTATTGTTCAGCTGCTGAAATTCAGTAATTTAATTAATTTACATAATTTAATCTTGGATTATACCAAGATCATCATACCTGTCATCATTCTTTAATTTTTTTCAATGTACAAAATGCATAACGAAGGCTTTAAATAGCATACAACTGCATTGTAGAACATTAATCAAATGAGATAATGTATAAGATAAAGGATAAAAAGTAAAGAAACTGTGTGAATTAGCAGAAAATATTTTCACTAAAGATTTTTTAAAATTTTGTTTCTTTCTGTCTTGCAGTATCCCTGAGGAACATTAAAGATGATAAGGATAGAAAAGCATTTGTTTCCTGATAATTATATATAGGTAGCCAGAGATTGGTATTTTGCAAAGAACTTTTGCTGTCAAGTGTCTTTTGGCTCAGTGACTGAAAGTGAATTATACACATCTTATATACTTTGGGCTCCCTTCTGTAACTTTTCTACTCTTTCAGAAAAGACATGGACATGTACAGAAGGCTGAGACCCCCAAATCCAGTTGACAGGTGTTATTTTCAGCAGCAGCAGAGCTTGCCTTTATTTTCAGATCTGATCTGAACAAAGCACTATTTTTATCATTCACTTCCTTGGGAAATATTAAATTAATGATTATTCTTCTGTCCTATTTAATTTATCACAAATCTGAACAAAGCACTATTTTTATCATTCAATTCCTTGGGAAATATTAAGTTAATGATTATTCTTCTGTCCTATTTATCACAAAGTTGATAGTTGAGAAATGCAGCTTGTGCATTTCTAGAAGGAGTGGAGGAAAAGGAGGCTTTCTGGGTCTCATTTTCAGTATTAATACTTGCATTTACATATTTAATTGAAAGTGCAAAACCTTCTCTTATGATACTGTTGCAGTTGACAGTGATCTGGAATTCTCCTATTTTTCTTTAATTCTCTCTTTTTTTTTTTTGAGCTGACACAATATTACTAGTCTAGCTACAGCACGTCCTGCTATGATTTTTGAGTTTGAAAAATAATTGAACACTAAAAGCAGCATTTTACCCTGAAAAGCAGCAGGGTACAAATTTATCATTAAGCAATGTACTGAAACTTTTTTTTGGATCTCCTGGCAATAGATCCCCTGGCATTAACATGACTGTGAGTTACCTATGTGATCTCTTTTTCCAATCTCTGTTCACTCTTTAGCATCTCCAAAGCAGTTGAACTTTTAGTTAGCTGCACAATATCAAACTATCATTGAGATAAAAATCATCATCCTATGAATAATTATTAACTTCTGCCTAAATCGTCTGTTTAAAAAAATTCAGGAAAACAGTAACTGCTTTTAGCTTTAAAGAAAAAGGTAGGGTTTTCATATGTTTTCTAATGAGTGTTTTGCCCTAGCTGGGTATACCATTTTTCTGAATGAAGTGGTGAAATCCTTCTGCACTTTCTTCACCAACAGTACCATCTCTGAAGGGACAT
The DNA here is from genome assembly GCF_000277835.1 of Geospiza fortis. Classification (NCBI taxonomy): domain Eukaryota; kingdom Metazoa; phylum Chordata; class Aves; order Passeriformes; family Thraupidae; genus Geospiza; species Geospiza fortis. The sequence goes on along the minus strand of NW_005054350.1, from coordinate 2,360,986 downwards.
AACAACAGTGTTTCAGTTTTCTGAAAGCAAAACAAAAAGGGTGGGGGAAGCAGTCTCTCAGCACGAGTTTTTTAAAGAAGTAGTCTGTTTTGCATCACATTTCCAGTTCTTTCTTTTGCAGGTAACAAAGCCTCAAAAAGCACTCTTAAAAGCAATTGCATCCAACTAAAAAAAAAAACTATAACTCCTACAAGTCAGAGACTGTTAAGGAAAGATACTTCCAAAGAATAAAAATTGTGGTTTCAAAGTTGGATTCAATTTTTAGTTGCAAAAATATCCCCAGGATTCTATTTCAATAGGAGCAAGTTTAAATTTTCCTAACTGGCATGCATGCTTCTGCATTCACAAAACTATTTACTACCCTTTATTGATGATGTTGGTTGGTGGGGAGGAGGGGAAAGGGAGAGACAATATGTTCTTCAAAACATGTGCTCCAGAAAACTCATTTTAGACTTACATAATCATAGAGCACTTTGGGTTGGAAGGGACCTTAAAGAGCATCTAGTTTCAACATCCCAGCCACAGGCAGGGACACCTTCCACTACACCTGGTTGCTCAATGGCCCACAAAACCTGTCCCTGAGGTCTACAAGGAGCCTTCTGTTTTCCAGGTCTGAACAACTCCAGTTGTCTCAGCCTGTCTTCAAAGGAGAAGTGCTCCCTCACTCTAATAATTTTTGTGGCCTCTCTCTGGGCGCCCTCCAACAAGCCCACATCTTTCTTGTGTTGAGGACCCCAGAACTGGATGCAGCTCTCTAGTTGAAGTCTCATGAGAGCAGAGTGAGGGGCAGAATTACCTCCCTTGACCTGCTGCCCAAGCTACTTTTGATTAGGCCCAGGATGCAGATGGCTTACTGGGCTGCAAGCACAAATGGCTGGCTCATATGAAGCTTTCCATCCATGGGAAATCAAAGTTTTGAATCCTTCTCTTCAGGACTCAATGAGTTTTTGTCTCAGTTTTTAACTCATGTCTGGTGCCTCATGATAAACACCTTGCACTTGCTGAACTTCATGATGTCCACTTCTCAAGCTTGTCCAGGTGCCCCTGGACAGTATCCCATCCTTCTATTATGCCAACTGCACTGCTCAGCTTGGTGCCCTCTGCAAACTTGCTGAGAGTGCACTTGACCCCACTGTCTGTTTCACTGATGAAGATATTGAAGAGCATCAGTCCCAAGATAGAGCCCTGAGTGACACCACTCATCACCTGCCTTCACCTGGACATGAAACCATTGATCAAAACTCTCTGGCTGCCTCCATCCAGACAATTCCTTATCCACTGAATAGTCCGCCCTTGAAATTCATGTGTGTCCAATTTGCAGATAAGGATGTCAAGTGGGATCATCTCAAAGGGCTTACAAAATCTGGGTAGATGACACCAAGTGATCTTTCCTTGCTGACCATTGTTGGCGCCGTATCATAGAAAGCTACCAGATTGGTCAGGAATGATTTTCCATTTGTGAAAGTCATGCTGGCTGTCTTGGATCACCTCCTTTTCTTGGATAGGCCTTAACATTGTTTCCATGAGGATCTGCTCCATTATCTTCCCAGGCACAGAACTGAGGCTTATCAGTCTGTAGTTCCCTGGGTCTTTCTTTTTTCTCCTTTTCAAAAATGGGACTGAATTTTCCCTTTTTTCAGGGAATGGGACTTTGTAAGATGGCCATGAACTTTCAAATTTGTTGGAGACTGGCTTGGCACAGGACCCTGAGATGCATCTCATCAGATCTTGTAGACCTGTGGCTAGTCTAGGACTAAGACTCACAAATGAAACAAGTTCATATGTGCAATCTAAAAATCAAGAATTATACCAGGTCAAGAAACAGTGGAGAAGCCTAGTCCAAAGGCCATTTTCAGGGCAGGAAGACAAGGTTCATCATAAGATTAAAGATTTATCACGTATCTGGGAATGATAGTTGAACTGAATACAGATAGGAGGATTAAACATATTTTGCATGCAAAACCTGTAAAATCTAGCTGTTATTGCAAAGATAATTAATAACTTGGAAGGAGAGATGGAAATTCTCAGCTTTATCATAGACAGGATATTTGGAATACCAATGTCCTAAAAATCATAAAGAATTCTCATGTACTTGTGAGAGTGGGCACTGATAGACAGGAACTTGAAAGTTACTTAATTCTGGCCATGAATTAAAAATTCTCTGGTTTAAACCTATCTTTGTACATAAGAAATCATTAGTGGGTTATCTGGGATGTATTTGCTTTGCTCCTAGCAGTGACAGGTTTATTAGAGGACAGTTACTGAGCTTGAACCAGTTATTCTGGTTCATTCACAGTGAATACAGGAAACACATTTCTTTCTGTTGTATCGATGCCTTCTAAAGGCGCTGACAAGGACATTATTTTACTGGGTACAGAAATCACAAAGGATGCAAGCTAGTAAAAATTACAAAAAGTTAAAAGAATAGCCAGTCACAGCTGCTATTCTACTCAAAGTAACATGAAAAAGCCCTTCAGCACTTCAGAATTGCATGATTTAAAAAGAATGCATGAATATATAAATATCATTCTTAGTCTTCTTTTGTTAATCATGTTTCCCTTAAATTCCAAAGGTATATTAAATGAATTCTGTTTACATAGAGTGAGCCTTGTTCTCATTTACTCTACTGTGTTCTTACTTCTCACACAATGAAAATGAGTACCTTTGAGAAGATGCAGATTATCCTATGCCTTCCCTCATGATCCATGGATTGGATTACAGGCTTGCCTTTCATTTGGTTTGCATGTTGCGTGCTCATTTACAGCAGTGTGCAATGAGAGTCAAGTAAATTTGTCTGTTAACAATGTACACTCAAATCAGAGAAACAGAATTTCAACAGAATGCTAAGAGTCTGAGAAATGTAATGAACATTTAATTTACCTGGCAATAATCAGAAATGGAAACAAAATATTAGCAGATGATAGATAGACATTAAATCAACAGGGAAAGTTAATTCCTAAAACAAGAAAAATACAATTACTTATAGTTTACATTCTATGTATTTATATGATTTATGTAAGACTTTATCAGATACTTCTCCCTGACAAAATTGACAGTAATTTTCTCACTGGCTCTGAATATTCATCACAAAAAGAACCAGTTTCCAAGCTGACAGACTATCTCACAGGTTCATGTATGCTCTTTTCAAATTTATTCACACTGGCCAGTAGTTCATTCTATGGCTTGTAAAATGTTCTTTGTGAGAGCTGCTCAAGAGAGGTCAACAAAGTCTAGAGCCCTGAGTCTCATGTGTTCTAATGAAAACTGCTTGATTGCATCATTATATAAACAGTGCAATGAAGAGAAGGGAAATTATATCATACAATGTATCTTTTGGGGGTATGTGTTTGACTATTACTGTTTTAAGTTTTCTGGCAATTTGCCAGAGTGGCTTATAAATTAACAAGACAAAAGACAAAGTTAAGGATAGATACTGTCCAGTTTTGTAAAATGCATAATCTTGACTCAGTCCCTAGAAATTTACTTCTTTCCTCTGAATACTAGGGAATGCCTTAGGGCAACATATATCTCTACAAAACTGGGTGGGTGTGAAAGGACTCCTGAGGACTCTAGTAACCATTATGCAGCATAATTTCTGCAATATTTTTTAATGTGTTAAATTTGATAGCCTGTATTTGGTTCTTGTAGAGGAATTTTCCCTCCACACACACATTCTCTCCGTTTAAATTGTCTTCAAATCAGTGTGTCTCTTTGAAGCCAGTTTGCTTTAGGCATTATTTATCTCAGAGCAGGAGATGGAGGTGGATCAATACAGCTTTCTCATTGGTCTCCACCTTTCAGAAAAGCACACTGGATTGCTGCTCAAAAATGAGAAAAGGAAGGGTGAATACATTATTCCCTTAGAAGTTCACCCTATTTTCTCAATGCTAATTATGAAAATGATTGGAACACATGATGCAAAAGTAAATTCTCAATTTTGAAATTTACAAGGCATTTAGCTGTGTGCAAAGCCAGAAAGAATAGTCCCCATTACTTTTGTTCGTACAAGGATGCCTATAATTTTTTATTCAATTAATTATTAGTTTTCTTGGAAAATTCTAATTCCCTTCTTTATTAAAAAATTCTAAAGATTTAATTGGGATGACTATACAGAAGTAGTAAAGCAAAACTCTGAGTCTTTTTTTTTTCCTTTCTTCTTGAAACAAACTAAAGGCCCACACTTAATTTCCTGATTTGAGTGATAGAACTGAGTCATTCATGAGCAAGCATAAATATAGACAGAGGTACCAGAGATAAATTTGAAGATTATCCAGTTGATAATAATGGATTAATTCTCAAAATTGGCACAGTGCAACAAGAACCTTATATCTTCAAGTTACTCATAGCAAGAGCACTTCTTCATCAGCAACAATATAAAGCATGAACTATCTCTGTGTATCAATGACAAGGACTCAAAAGTTATCTTAGAAACCTTAAGTTTTACTTCTGTGATGTGGGGGAAAAATGTTACCAATCTTTGTTAACTTTCTTTTTGACTTGAATAAACCTTAGAAAAAAAACTTTATTTACAATGGAAGAATCCATGCTTTAGAAGGTCTGATCTACACAGTTTACATTTCTTCTTGTGACAGCACAAACAGTAATATATTACAAATGTTTATGTATTGTTACAACTAAATATATGTTCATGTATTTAAGTTAGGAGATTAGACATCATCCTGATGGGAGTGTTTAGAAGACTGATGAATCAGGCTGCCTTTAAACATGAAGCACAAACCTTAAATAGATCCATTCATTCATTACCAACAGACTGCTTGCTAATGGTTTTCTCCTACACATTAATAACCATTACCACCATGAACTCACATAAGTTAACAGCTATGTCTGAAGTTAGTGGTGAGCACACTGTGTCCTGGAGGTGATGTTGTGTAGTTCACAATGAGTGTCACACTTGTTGGTGATACTGAGCTACCACAGTCATGGTGACCAGCCTGGACAGCTCTTTGGCGAGACAAATCAGAGAGGAGACTCCTGTCTTCTCCATCCTTCCTCTTCACTGGTGGTGTTTTAGCCTTCTTGCTATCCCTTTTCTCTCCAAACAGGGCTTTTATGGCTTCGGATTTTCCCATTCATCCTTCTGGGGTATTTGGCAGGACGTCCTGCCTATTGGCTGTTTCTCCCGCTTGTCTTGTTCTTTATTTTGCAGATTCTTGGTGTACTCTCCCTTGAGCTTCACCAATGCTTCTTAGCCCCATTGGTGGTCACAACAATCCCATGTTTACATAAACTGTGCATGCATGATGTCTGGCTGTGCTATCACAGCACTACAAAACACATGCTGCTGGTAACACTATTTTTGTACACTTATATTTGTTTGTTGTGAGTGTATCCTGATTAAAACACATAGGTTTTATAGGTCTTACAGTCAGATCTCTACTTCAAATACTACCAAGGAATTTCAGATTACTAGGTGCTTTATGTCCTTGAAGAACCCTTAACTTGCATTGTGCATTACTTTGCTATTACCTATGAAATTGAAAAGATTTTGTGAAATATGTCAGTGTGAAAATGTGTAGCTCTGTTTGTAAACATTCAGCTCACCAATAATTGCTAATTGTAGAACACAGTGGAAATCAGAGCTAATTTATTGCCCAGAGTACTTCCTAGAGAGGCACCATGATATATCCAACTATCCAAACAGCATGTTCATTGGCATTTTGATGAAATTATGCTGCAATTACTCTATAAGCACAGAAAGGATAACCAGATTTAAAATATAATCTTGAATCGTTAATATGATTCAAAAATGGCCTACAGACATTTAAAACAAAAAAGGAAAGGATGATGTTGTATATTGCTGCAAGTGTTAAAAAGGATTGAGATGTGATTTATTTTTACACTGATATAATTAAATGTGAAATGTAGAGATTAAATAAAACAACCCAAGTATATTAGCATCTGCTTTTACTATTAATTTGTCACTTCTACATTTATTTTATCATTTAGGCTTCATCTTAATTTCTGATTTTCAGGAATATTATGTCTGTGATAAAAGATCTTTAAACATGTGGTATTCTTTAATTAGCTTACAACCACAGTGAAAAAGAAAAAAGAACTACGCATATTTTACAAGAGATGGTGCTGATACCAGTTGTGGGTTTTTGTCTGAAGAAGGTTTTTTGTGAAGATATGAAATATGTAGTTGATCTACAGTACTTTGTATTTGGAACTGACTTTCATATTTGATCAGTTGTGTGTATTTTAATTAATTGCTAGTAAATATGGTTCTCTGTCAATTTCTCACATTTCTCTTCATCTTCCTTCAGTATTCTTTCTTCAGTTCATCTTTCTTCAGTATTTCCTAGAAGGAGTAAAAATATACACATCCTTGAAAAAAGAAAATTAGATGCATTATTACACCTCTTTACTTCATCCAGCTAATTAAGAAGACTGCCATTGGCATGACAAAATATGTTCTACCAGAATTTCTGACAAAATTTCAAGATTAAAAAATTAATATTTCATATAAAACATGCATATGTAGAGTTCTTAATCTAGACAAGAGAAACAGGAAGTACTATATATTTCATATGATGATAAGAAGGAGATTTAAAAAAATGTGGTTTTGTCTGTTTTCTCAATTAATTTGTTTATTTTACAATAGCTAGAATTAAGTGAAAAATTATTTCTTTGTTTTCTTATATTATTACTATAGGTTTTCCTGGAGATACTCTAAAGTACTACTTAAGTAATGTCTATCACAACTGAAGAATCATACTGTTTGAAAATGCTTCAGTTAAAAAGCCAAAAGTAATCATTGGTATTTCTTTAAATGGCATGCACTTTAGACTAACAATGATTCATTAATAATTTGAGATGGTTCTGTGGTCTAAAATTAACTCAATCCCCTGTATATATACATTTAAATCCCTGATGAAACATGAAGAGTTTAAAGGTATAGAAAACATGGGAGCTGAAAGTATCTCTTTACGCAGTAAAGAATCTGTTCTGTGGGAAAGGAAGAGCTTCAGGTTCAAAGACCTTCACATCAGCACATTCATGAAACATTAAATTCAGTTCAAATATATATTTCAGAGAAGAAGAAAAAATACATTCACAGAACAAACTGCAATGAAATTTTGTTAAACGTAATCGAGGATGGTTTGCATAGGAATGCAAAAGAAATGGTACGTGGGTTCAAATGTTAGAATTTATATTAGGTATATACTTCTAACTAAAACATTTCTTAAGTGCTGAAAGTAAGCCAGGAAAGCTGTTTACACAAGAAAGTTGAGACTTGTGGTAGGTACCTTAGATGTTATCCTGAAATGGTACTTCTAATAAGGAGCATTGCAGCACTAAGATGCACAAATTGCCGCCTGCTGTGACATCGTTACAGCAAGTACAGGGGCGGTAATTATGGGAATTATGGAAAATAAATGTGGAAGTCCCGCTGTTTCCAAACACCTGCTGATGGGTAGAATGCCTGCTTATATTTTCCTTTAAACATGATTTTTGCTTTTGTCTGAATCTTTAGAAGTAAGCAAACATTGTTGTGTATTGCTGAAGTCCTGCTGAAGCGGCAGGTCAGATCAGGAAGTGCGGGCCACACATGCTCTGATCCTTACCATGAGTTTGAATTAACCACAGCTTTGAAGACAAGCACACGATGAAGTGCTATCCAGGCAGTGTTACTTCCCAGTGAAATATCAGTGAAACTTACCAAGATGTGAATTCATGAAGTTTCATACAAATAGTTAAATTTGAGCTGATAGAGCAAGATTTTTAGTTTGTGATGTAATTTAAGTGATACCTATGGTAATTTTTCAGAGCAGAGGTCCAAAACAAGACAACTGGAAAGTAGCAACATCCACTGCTCATTTTTAATATTTTTTTTCACTTATATATACTTATATATACTTAAGATGACCTTATGGATTCAGTTTCTTATTCAATTCATGCAACTCTGTTGAAAGGTGCTCCGTGTTTCACAAGATTTGAAGTTTTTCCTGTTAAATTAGAATGAGAATTTATAGGCATTGGAATCTGGTAAGTAGTGTAGCTCAGCCAAATGGCAGGGCTTTTTGGGGAGAGACAAAAATACATTGGGTTGCTGCATTCTTTTAAAAATCAAAATATATCACATCTAGTAATTTCTGGTGTTTCTAAATGAAAGTGACATTGTGCATTAAGCAATGCACTTTAATTACTTAATGGTAGCAAGAAAGTTAAGAAGTTGTGGAAAAATTGGTTTAATTAAAAAATACAAATTAAGTATGTTATAATTAGAAATCTTGGGTTTGTGTGACAAGGTTTTGGTAGTGGAGGGATTACAGGGATTTTTCTGTGAGAAGCTCACAGAAGCTTCCCTCATATCTGACGGAGCCTATGCCAGTGAGCTCCAAGATGGACCTACTGCTGGCCAAGGCACTGGTAATGCTTCTGGGATTACATATATAAGAACTGGGGGAAAACAGAAAACTGCACAATTCTAGCTGGAGAGACTAGTGAGAGCAAAAGCCCTTCAGACACCAAGGTCACTGGAGAAGGAGGAGGAGGAGGTGCTCCAGGCACTTGGAGCTGGGATTCCCCTGAAGCCTATGGTACAGAACATGGTGAAGAACCTGCATCCCTGCAGCCCATGGAGGTCCATGGTGGAGCAGAAATACATCCAGAATCCAAGGAGAATCCCACACCAGAGCAGGTGGATGCCTGAAGGAGGCAGTGGCCCCATGGGAAGCCCATGCTGGTACAGTCTTCTTCTGAAGACTGCACCCTGTGGGAGGGACCTGTGCTGGAGCAGTTTGTGAAGAGAGGCAGCTTCTCAGGAGGACTCACACAGAAGATTTAGAAGACTGTCTCCTGTGGAAGGGACCCCATACTGGAGCAGTGGAGGAGAGTGAGGAGTTGTCCCATTGAGGAAGAAGCTGTGACAGAGATGTGTTATGGACTGACCACAGCCCCTGCTTCCAATTCATCTATGTCCCTAGATAAGGGAGAAAGAGGTAGAAAATTGGGCATGAAATTAAGCCTCAGAAGGAGAGAGGAATAAGAAGATTTTCAAGATTTTTTTTTATTTTCTCATTATCCTACTCTGACTTGTTTAGTAATAAATTACACTAATCTTCCCAACATCAAGTCTGCTTTGTCCATGACAGTAATTGACGAGTGACTTCTCTCTGTCTTTAACTTGTCTCATGAGCCTTTCATTGTATTTTTTCCCCTGTCCAGCTTTTGAAGAGAGTGATAGAGTGTCTTTGGTGGACACTGGGTGTCCAGCCAGGGTCAGCCCATCACATCAGACTAGCAACATTTCTCCCTTAATGACTATTTCTTATATAAGAGATAGTTGTCTTTGAACCTCACTAGAAAGATTCTAATTTTGGATATAAATTATCAGCTTTTTAATGTCATTAAAATATCATTGCAAATTCAAATTAAATAAAATTAATCATTATTACTTGTGGAACTGTTATTAAAAAGCAGAAGCAGTAAGAAAAAATGGAATAAGAAATCAATTAAAATATTAATTTTAGAATTTGTGAAATTAGTCAGAAAATAAAAGGAAATAATCTCTTGTCTATTTTTTAATTATCAGGTTTTGCTTTATATTATCTATTCAGCTTTTGTGTGTCAATACTGGGTTTTTTTCTGCTACTATATATTCTTTCTCATCTGTTGACATTTTGACTATACCCCCTCTGACATAGGAAAACAGATACTATTTCCTATTTCTAGAAATGCTAAATTCTGTCATATCCTTGTCTCCTTCTTCCTGGGCATACTTATTATGAATTAATTATTGCATCAACTTCACCTCTTTTATTTTTTTGATCTTGAAGGCTTAATTGGTGTTTACAGTCACTCTTTAAAGTGTAGCACAGATATTAGATGCAAAATATGTCTTAGAGGAGAGTCTTTTTAAAGTCTATTCCTTATTCTGAGTTGCAAAGCTCTGGCACTCCCACATGCCTTTAAGATTTTTTGGTACGCATTTCACTCAAGAAATGATGTAACTTACAAATATTAAAAAATACTAGCAGGTAATGCTCAAGGTGGAACAATGTCAAGACTGGAAGACATAATTTCAACCAACTTCATATTTTTCTCTGTGTTTGAAGTTTTCAGTCATGAAAACAGAAGGAAAAAATGCAGGTCTAATCAATTTTATTGCAATATTTTATCTTCTGAAAATGGTATGATTTTTTTCTCTTTCAGTTCAACTTAATGCAATAAGAAACTATCTTGATGAAGCTACCATTCATTACAATAGGCCTGTCTCTCACCAGTGTAGAGTTTCATAAAATTGCATAAACATCTGACTAAGTAAGCTGTCTTGTTTACCATTTAAATGCCTGCCTATTGTTAGAAATACTTTTTTTTTTGTGGGAACTTCCAAGGAAAATTCCATAAAGAGAAGATAAAGCTGTATTTGTAAGGATGCAGTTTCTTAAGTTGCTGCTTACTTTGGATATGATGGACAAGTATTTCTTGGAATGTATTTCCTGAATGTATAGGCATATTGTATTAGGAAATTCTAAAATAAGTGGAAATAAAATCTCATTAAGAGTGAACTTTAAAAAGTACACAAAAGCAATCAACAAAACAGAAAGCAGTTCAAGTACTTTTCAATACCTGAAAAACTTCTGGCTTTAATGATAGAGAAATAAGTGTGTTATTTTTTGCTCTCAGATGGATAATCTTTCATGTTGGTTTCTTCTCTTCCTTCCTACTTAGTTGACAGGTCTATAATTGCCCAATATGTCCTTTTAGAAATAAACTTTCAACTTCCTATAGACCATTAAGCTTTTGATTTGTCCCTGATGACATGTCCTTATTTATCTTCTCCCCAGCTTTCTGTGCAGTGTCTCAACTCTCCTGTAATGACTATGGTAGTATCGACTCATTATCTGCTTGTTTTGCCCATTCTTTGCTCATTATATTGTTTCTGTTTCCCCATAAATGTCCTTGGAATATTAGTTCTGTGCTGTGTTTTCCCAGCAGAACATTTTTATGTGTGCAGCTGGTGAGCCTCCTTCAGAAAACCTCAAACTTCCTCTCTGTTGCTGCACTACTCCAACAGTTTATTCCCTATTTTGACATGAAACAAGTACACACATAAAGGTACTCTGCTGAGGCTGCCTGCTGACTCTCAACTGGAGATGTAAAAACCCAGCAGGAAAGGAACACCAGCTTCAGATTTCTTTTTGTTGCCCCCAACTGTGCAGGATGTTGCCATGCTGTTAAATCCAGCTGACTTTCTGGAAGATGTAAATTTACCAAGATCTGAGGGGGCTGTGATCATCCAAGTTCCTGATGCTATGTTCCATAGGAAGTCATACCTATTCTTACCACTTGCCAATTGTCAGTCTCCTCTGGCTTCTTTCCAGCCCTTCTCATTTTTTGTTGCTGACTATGACCAACATTAGGTACATTTTATTTCTTTCATTTTCAAAAATCCATTTGATTCCAATATGTTCACATATTTTTCAGAAGGGTGCCATATAATCCACAAAAGCACTTCTCTTTTACCAGATCAACTTTCTTGGGTAAATTTTTCATTCATGGAAAATTGTCCTATTTATTTATCATAGCTTATATTAAGCATTTTCCCCAGGACACATCTGTACATTGAAATTGTTTCTTTAATTTCAGTTGTGTGTGCTACTTGCAGCTATTGAAAGTCAGTATGCACTTTAATTTTTGTGAGATTTTCTTTCTCATTAGGTGATTATTCATCCTATTATTTCTCCTCTAGTTCTTTCTATTTCTGACACCTCATTCTGAAAACACCTCTTCATGTAGCTTTGTACAACATTTCAAGCTGCCACATGTATAGCTTTTATTATTATTTAATAATTTCAAAACTGATTCTAAGTAGAACTTAAAAGGGATGGGGTAGAATGCCGTTTCATACATCAACCACATCTCAATGGAGCAGAGTAAATGGAGTAAACAACAACAATGAGATTTACCAAATATATTCTGATACAAGACACATATGGAAAAATCTCTAATATCATTTTCTCAAGGAGAAAGAGTAAATTCACTTGCTCTTCCTCCTCTAATGTTCCTATTTGTTCTGTTGTGTAAGTGTGCCTCAAACAGATATTTCTTATTTTAATTTGTCTTCTTCCATCCTTAATGTGGTTGGACTTTCTCTCTTTGATAAAGTATTCCAAAAGTTGTTCTTTGGATAGTATAAATAAATTGAAAGGCCTGGGAAAAGTAATTTTTGATTTGTAGGTATTATAAGCCTAAGTGTAAGAACAGTGGCCAGTTTGCCCTCTGCAATGGGATATTTCTATTTTGTGACCCTAAATGATGTAAGAATCATGTTGGTGTCCATTTCACTAGCATCCTATTCAACTGGAAAATAAACACAAATGTTCTCAGTCCAAATACAACTTTTTCCTCTCTAAGAATCAGAGGGCTAAGTATTCTTTGTCATAGCTGTAAGCAGTGACATTTTGTCTGCTGTTTTTATTTTGAAAAGACTTCAATTTATAATTTTATTTTGTCTAAATTGTAGACCTATGTTTTCAACAAAGTACTTGCAGGTGTCATATCACCGAATCAAAGATGGAATTGAGCAAGTTCAGTTCCTGCTTTACCCACAGTAGTAATGCAAACCTAGCAGACAGTACTCAGAAGAGTGACATTTAGAAGACAGCAGATGGAGCAGAGGACCTGACAGCTGCATTGAATGTCCCCAGATCCTCCTTGGGACTTTGTTCTGTTTCCATGGAGGGAATGATCTTAGTACAACTAGGGATGCATTGGGAATTTATTTTGTTCCTTAGTTGCAGAATATATTCAGAATATATTGAGGTCATATGCTCTGAAACAGACCCATACAGGGAATGAAAGCAGAGAAAGTGGGGATAATTAAGAAATTTTGGACAAAACTCCAGAAAACTTTATACCTTGACTGATCTGAAAACCCCCCAAAATAACCACAAAACCTAAGAAAATGAAATCAAGTGTATCATCTTGATCCATTTCCTATAAAACCTCTCCTCAATTTGAATAAAATGTGTTTGGAAAGTACCCCAAATCACCACTGATGTGTTCCAATTTGACTGTTAATAAGAACCCTCCATCAGTACATTCAGGTTTTGTTCTGCACTGAACTGCTGAATTTGCACTTCTGATGGGGCAATGAGAGCTGAATGCCCATCTTGAACAAAACATTTCATAGCCTAGAGTTCAGTTGTGTACTTGCCACAAAATAGTTCTTTCCTGTTTTCCTCACCTGGACAGATAGGAATTTTTTGTTGCATTTATTTTGGTACATGTATTTCAAAGCTATAGAACACCCCTCCCACCCCCCCCCACGAATGACAGGTTGCTTATCTGCAGAATCTTTACATCTAGTAATGATGGCACATTACTTTTTATACACTATATTTTCATACACTGAGTACATTATTTCTGTGGTCTTTGCAGATATTCAAAACTGTTTACAACTAAATAATGAGATATTTTTCTTTAGGATAAATATTATTGAGTCTGCATGGATTTCACAGGTCTACAGATTTAAAGTAAGAATATTTCAGTGTGAGAATGAATAAAGATTCCAGCCATCAGTTGAACCAGATATTTTTTTCTTTTAGCTCTGCAATAGATTGAAAGGGAAAATTACATCCCAAAGCATTGTTCTTTAATTAGTAAGAAACTTTTGGGTTGGGTTTTGATGGGTTTGTGTTTGTGTGGTCTTTTAATCTCCTCCTATTTGGTGAGCAGTCATATCTCAGATTCCTATTCTACTCTGCATTCAGTTTAAGCCCTATATTAAAATTCATTTAATGTACACATTCAGCATATTTTATAATGATATCTCATCCAATAAAGAACAAAATGTGTGACTGAAGTACTACTGTTGTGACAAAATGCTAAATTTATAATAAATGCCCATTGCAATGTATCATTTCACTATTTCACACTCCAACAGCTTTAACCCAGTTGCCCAAATTGTCTGTCAGATGCATCAGGATCTTTGTATTCCACTACACTACAGGCAAGCAAAAATCCTTTTTGACTTTGGTGACAATGGAAATTATCTTCTTGCAAACAGGTTTTGTAGCCTTTTGAAAAACTCTGTAGAATTTTTCAAGAATAGCCTGTTAGCTAGACTAGGTACTGGGCATCAGATTTGCTTTTTTAAATTAAGTTATTTCTGTCTTTTTTATTATTTGTGGTATAATTTCATTTATGTCAAATTTTAGATACTCAGTCTGTTTATCTGAAAGCAGCATGTATAACTCACCTCAGAGACATCACATAAGGGTTAATTAATGCTTCTATTGTGCTTTGAAGTCTATAATGAAAGTCACTGCAGAGGCTGGAATACTGTTATTGTCATTACCACTGTTACTATTTACAGTAGTTCACACTCTTTTTTCTCTTTGTCTCTTGGAGTCCTTGATCCCTCTTACAAAACAAGCCTAAAAATCACATACCAGTGATGTGAGCAAGATATATATTTAGTAGCTTTATACCCTACTCATGTGGCTCTTCATCAGTTTGCCACAGGGAAACATCTGTTGCTACATGTCACCTCTCTTGGATCTTACCCTATACAAAGTTTTCTTGTTTTCTGTCTCCTTTATCCTCCAATGATGCTCTTTATTTTCTCTGGTTCTTTATGATTTAATTTCTAATGCCTTGCATGCACTTCCTATAGTCACTTGCTCATTTTTATTAGGTTTTTCATTTTCCTGTCATTTTGTCACTGTTTCACCAGCCATCTGGCCTGCTAATTTTCCTCTGACTTTTAGTACTTTCCTCATCGTTGCCTCATGTACATTGGAAAGAAGTGATTACATCCTGCTGTCAGGCTTGGGTTTTTAATTTTTTTTTTCACCAAGATTACATCTTTCTTTTTCTCTTGCTTAGCTTGTATTCATGTAGTTCTAGCCATCAGGAAGGAAACAACCAAGTTTTCATAGAACACCATGAATCTTATAATTAAAAGAGGCAAAATTTAAAGCAGAAATTATCATAAAGGTTGCATTTCACCTTAACTAAAGTTAAAATTCTACTTTGTAGAAATCATCGCCCCAAGAATTCTCTGGGAAGTAACTTTAATATTCAATAGAAGTAAACAGTGATTTTAGAGTATGATTTAGAAGATCTATTTCAGACATCAATACAGGCCTGAGCTAACTTTTCTCCACTGACTGTAGAAATTGCGTGGACTATAAGTTTAGCTGAAAAAACCTGCATTTGGCCTGATGAATCACATGCTCGGACTCTGTACTCAGCTGTGGACACAAAATGTTATCCATGGCTGATGAAGTGTTCAGTAACAAGTTGGGCTTAGAGTGCGTAATATTTTAAAAATCAAGACATATGTTTTAGTAATCAAGCTATATTACCATAGGCTTACCATTACTTACTACATAACAAAAATATTCAGCCTTTCATAGTTTTCCAAATTACTTATTTGTTTCAGTGATGGCAGCTACTTGGAATGCCTTGGCTTTGGCTCACTCAGGCTTTGGCTTGCTCAAGCACATTAGTCATGATCTTAAGAAAGCTGAAAAAAGACAGCCTCTGCTGATGTTCTGTACTCCTGGAAATTAACCTGCAGCTGTTTCAAAGTGATCTCCTGAATCTGAAGCAAGCAACATGTCAGTCTGCCCATATCCTTGTATGTTATTTGCTCTCATTGACAATGAAAATCCTGACTGATTTCCTGAGGCCATTTTGACATTTTCACAGCAAAATAATGTGATTCTACCTAATGTATTTCTAGTTATTGAATGATAATCACCCTTGGTAATTTCTATTTTTTTATGCAATCCATTTCAGTTGAAGATTATGATTGTGTCTTTGAAGGAATTAGAAATTGGTGAAAATAAATCTTTCCTATAAAGGTCAAAACTTACTGTATGATAGTCTGTAGCACATGTGTCAGGTCAGGCACACAAGTCCCAAGGCTATTTCTGAGCTAAATAAATACTAAACAGTCAGTGTTAAAGGGATGGAAAATGAGGAACTAGTGCTTCTTTATAGATATAGATGCAGCATCCTGTGTTGAACAACACCAAACATTATTTCTTGACAAAACTGGTAGCAATATCTCACTTGAAATTATGGGTTGCAGCCATCTATGTGGATGCCTAGTGTCTAACCACATTTGCATGGCTTAAACAAAGAGATTGGGGTATTTTTTCCAGTTGGGTTTGGGTTTTTTGATAATTATCAGTAAGATCTGTCAATGCAGCAGGCCATTAGGTTGCACCCTTATGGCCCAGAGAACACATAATCATGGTATTGAGGTTGAGCCAGCAAAATCTACTTAACAGACTGGCTTTCTTAGTCACTGTGATGTGCTGACTGCAGTTGCACAAGAACCTGGTCAGAGATGTCACTTTTCCCTTTGTCATCGTTTACAATGC
This sequence comes from Geospiza fortis, assembly GCF_000277835.1. Taxonomy (NCBI): domain Eukaryota; kingdom Metazoa; phylum Chordata; class Aves; order Passeriformes; family Thraupidae; genus Geospiza; species Geospiza fortis. Next base: position 2,344,619 of record NW_005054350.1, on the reverse strand, counting down.
CTTTCTTCTGCAGCATTGTTGCCCAATTTGTCAGGAAATAGTCACAGGAGTTTCGCTGTGAAACACCAGCAAAGTATTTTCCAGCTTTTTACATTTTCTTTGGGGTGATTGATAGATTGATAGAAAGGTGAAGAGAGAAACATTCATCTAACCAGTAATGGCTACTCCTGCCCTATAGTGAATGTGGGAGTACTTGCTGTGGCTGAGGAGACCAAAAATACCTTATTCATCTGAACATGGGCTGTGTCACACAAACAGGCTGCTCTGCTTCAAAATTAAGAAAGGTTAAATGAGGGGCAGCAACCAGGTTCTTTCTTTAAGCATCCTTTCTTTCATTTTAAAATCCATCACACAGATTTGTCATCGATATCTGTGGTTCCTGGGACAGAAAAAGATATACACTAGATGTTTAATTGAAGCAGATCTTGAGGAATAGGGACAGTGTTATTCAGGAGGCATTTGTGGATTGGTTGAGGTTTATTGGTCATATTACTAAAGCTATGTTCAGCATTTACCTTGGCATTAAACTTTGCTCCTGAGACATTGCTGTGGTTTGAATGCAACTGTATGACTTGAAAAATTCACCTTTGTCACAAGGATGTAGCTGATGTTCAAAACTTGTATTAGTGATTCTGAACTACATCTTACATTGCTGCCACTGATGTTTGTGACAAGGCATGATGACATTCACTCCCAACTTCAAAATAATTACCTCTAAAATGTGTTGCTGCTACTCCAAATGTTCCTACAATTGTATATGTGTATCATCTCACATGCCAGAGGCTGTTTGACTGCTTTCAGTTTATGTGATTAGCATTGTTTGATGAGACAGCTCTTTTCTGTTAATATCTTTGAAGCTGGAATTGTATTTATCTTGGAATTATCCCATGACCAATATAGATCCTCTAATGAGTGTTCTTTTTCTCTGGCAATTTCCTGACTGCTCACTTCTTTTAAAGAAGTCAAAAAGTGATTTGCTTTTTGTGAAACGTCTCAATAGCTGATTCAATCACTACATTTAAATGAGACGGAAAAATATAAATAAATCAAACACTAATATAAACCCAGGGGGCCAGAATGGTATTCATAGTGTGTACAGAAACATTTTTGACAAAGTAGGTGAATTTCTAGAGGAGATTGCATTATAAATATTTGTGTGTATATATATATATATCTATCACTGAGAATGTCTGTAATATTTCCTTTATTCATATATTACCAAATTCTGAAACATTGATGTAAGAACTAGGATTGATTCAGTGAAATTGCTGATTTTTATCAGTATTTGAAAACCATCTAGTACTGTTTACATATTAATGAAAAATTAATGAGAATTAATTATGATATTTGCTACCCATGGTTGTAAATAATTCAATGCAATCCTTTATGGATATGTTTTTAACTAGATATATATGACCCTGAAGGATCTTTTTTCTTAAAAGATACATTTCTTCAAATGATAGACATATTCCTGCTAGGAAAATAATAAAAGTGCATATTAGATACTGCCAATGTAACTAAAGCGTGTTACTCTCTATATTGTCACCTTGATTCCACCTCTCATTATATCTGAGCATCTAAATTATCTCGCTGCCTTTGTATTTTTTTGTATGATGGCATTTCAGAATGCCATCATACAGCAGAAACTGTGTCAGGAGGGAATATCTGTAAGAGAGCAGCTAAATGAACACTGAGTTTACTTTTTATGTGATTTTCTACATCGCAGCTCTGAATCTGAGTTGGCGGTTTGAAAAAAAGGAGATAAAGTCTCAGTTTTGGGGGATTCTGAGTTCTGTTTGGTTTCTTTTTCTTACTATTTGCTCTTGCTTTATTTTGCAATAGAATTGGGCAAAAGAAATAAGAAAGGGAAAGGAGGGGGCCATGTGCTGAGTATATCAGCTGTCTGACTGGCGAGCCATCTGGACAAATAGGGTGTCTCAGATGTCTTGGTCTCACAGTTGGCTGCAAACCCTTCCTTGAGTTAGAGGGAGGGAAATGCTGAAGCCTTTTGATAGTCAGGGGACATGTGGCTGAGGCCAGGATGAGGAATGTTTCAAGAGGACCTCTTGGAAAGAGCTGCCAAAGCCCAGTCTCAGTGTGCAAAGATAGGACAGTTTGGTCTTTATGACTTGCACCTACAAAAGCAGAGTGGGTGATGACTAATACCTTATAATGCAAGGTTAGTTACTTCGTGTGTTAAAGTAAGAAGTTTTCTGCCACTGGATTACACTCAATGAGTCTGTATTTGCCATTTTTATTGGGAAGTATGATAAACAGAGATCAGAAAGGGGAAAAATATTTCAGAACAGACTTAGATGTAATGCCTCATTGGTATAAGAATCTCACAAGGCTGGTGGCAAGTGCGCAGATGGACCACTGAAAGCCGGATGGCTGCTTTCATTAGGCTGGTGGCTGCTCAAGTCCTACATTATAACATAAGACATTCTCACTTTTTAAATCCTATTTTGTTGTTCCTGAATAATGGCAAGATAATCTGTGCCTCTGGCTCACAGTCTACCTGTCTGATATGTCCTTTCCTTGGAAGTCTTTAAGCAAGGATGAATTATACCTGCTGACCTGCCTTTAAAAAGGTCATATTTCTAAATATTTTTCCTGCTTGAAGATAAGGATCTTATGAATCACATAAATAATCAAAAAATGAGAAATACCACTCATGTTAAGATGCAGATTTGTCAGCAATTTGAATATGAATGATGAAATAGATTATTGATATCCGATAATACTGTTTCTTGCCAAATGTTTAAACAGCATGTAAGAACCTGATAAAATGATCTAATTATTAATAAGGTCTGCTAACTATTTACATAAGTTTTTGTATTAGGTTGCACTACTGTCATGTCTGACCTTAATTTTGAATGACCTAAAAATATCAGTCAGTATTATTTTCTAACATTAAGCATCAATTCTGCAAAAAAACCATTAATATCTCTTGCACAAGTTCTCCATTTTTTTCTTTACTACACTTTTACTTCTGTAGAAATTTTCTGCTAGCACTTCAATGCCTGCTGAAACAGCTATATAATTTTAATTCAATTTCACACTAGTTTTTCTATTTTTAAGTTTGGTTCAGTAGTCTGAGAATAATGTGACTATACCAGCAAGAGAATCAGAACATTTCTATCCCGTGTGAAAGAAAATAATTTTTTCTTGGTTCTCTATAATTGCATTTTCATTTTCAGGCTCATCTCCCTGGTTAATAACCAAAGTATTAATTCACAAAGAACAGTAGTTTAAAAACACAGTAAAAATACTTTTGGATAAAATCATAAAATTGGATGTGTCATGAAACTTTGGAAGATACGTTCTTCTAAGACAGAAGTTTATCTATTTTTAGATGTCTTGAAATGATATTTAGGATTTGCATTTTAGCAAGGAGCCCTTCATTTCATTAATGGTGGTTTAATTACTACATTTTTGTTAATTTCATGCCTTTTCTTTTTTTTGTTTTTGAAAAGTCACCCTGAAATTAGTTTGGCTAGAGAATTTAAAAGACAATTATATTTGCTATTGTAGAAGCAAAATTTGATGGAAAAAATAGTATTATATATATGTAGTTGTCCATCCATTATTCTTATAAGTGTGCTGTCCAAAGCTTTCCTCAACAATACTCTTACAGTCACTTATAAATTTGCCATCTCTGTTAGTAAGGTTGTCATTTTCCACTCTGAGTATTTGCTGGTAATTTTAAAATGCAGTGGTTCAATGTAACAATTTATGTCTTTTTATGCACAGCAATAAAAGCGTACAAAATAATTTGCAACCATTTAATGAGCTTTACTTTGCTATTTTAACATCCATTTATGTACTTTCATGTCTTATCTGTCTTCTTGTTTTCCTTTCCTTATGCAAAAGCATAAGGAGTACAGTAATTTTTTCAACTCTATTTCTTTTGCCAGTCCTTGATATATATTGATCCAAATGTGTAATGGTAATAATAGTTTCACATGCCAGTGTGGAGCCCACATCCAGGTCTTTAAATCCCTCAGGTTTGTGAAGGCACTTGGACTCACAATATTTTTTGATAATTGAAGCCCAAATGAAAATAAGTCTCCAGCTGTCTTATTACTGAAATACTTAATAATTTTCTTAAAATAATTCTTTATTCTTCTGCCTTCAACAATATTGCCTCGGTTTTTGGGCTGTTTATTTGGGCAGAACTCTGAGCCAATAGCCACATGTGCTTTACCCCTAAAACTGAATGATTCATTTTATCTCCAAATAGGACAACCTACTTTTTAATATGTCAAGCCTTTAGTGATCCTTTTACTTGAAATTGGATTAATTACACCTATGTGCAATAGATAAAAGCCTAACGGATAATAAAAATTGAGTGCAACCAATTCCATCAGCATCCTTAATACCTGATTCACAACTATTTTTTGCAGCCAGTTGTATTTGGATTCTCAGTCTGAAAAGCATGCAAAGGGTGTTCCATGAAGGAGATGTTCTGATATTAGAATGTCTATAAGAAAATAATACAGAGATTGATGTGTTTTCTACATCCTACAGTAACTTTATGGTTAACCAAACTTTTTGTTGCCTCTTTTTATAGTTCAATGCTCTTAACTGCTGATTTCTGTCTCTGTTTTAAAACTCTGATGTATTCAATGTATTCCAGATCTGCCTAGATTTCATGCTGTGCTCTATGCTTTCTGAAGTGTCCAAAGACAGATGATAGACAAAAATTCTTTTTTTTCCCCTTTTCCCCATGATACTGTACTAAATGTGGCTACTCAGCTACTTTATTTTCCCCATCATCAAACCAGCTTAGGATATTTGTGGCTCAGTTATGCCTGCCAAGCCAAGAATCAGGCTGGAGAAGGTGCAGTTTCAGCATCTCAAAAAGAATAGTAGAAGAAATCGACTCTTAGACATAGTCTTCCAAAGCTCATGGATAGACAGAGTCAAGGCAAAATAAATACTCTACTGAAAAAAAAAAAAAAGGTCCTGTGATAGAAATAAGAATTAATAATAATTCTACAAAAAGAAAGTGCATCAAGTTAATCTTATTTCAGCTATTCTCAGCAGTGCTGTAAATTGCCAAAAGCCTGTAAACCATACTGTTTGTTTGACTGAGGATAGTTCCAGCGTAGATATTTGATGAGGAAAAGACAATGAGTTCAAAATTTTAAGCAAATACTTGGGATGTTATTTGCTGCTATTTTTGAGTGGTGGTTTAAACCTGGCAAGAAATTAAGCACCACACAGCTGCTCGCTCAACCCCCTTCTTCCCCTCTAAATCCAGTGGAATGGGGAGGAGGATCAGTATAACTTGTAGGTTTTGAGGTTAGAACAGTTTAATAAGCAAAATTAAAGTACAGTAGAGTACTTTGTTATTGTACTTGTACAGTACTTGTACTGTACAAGTACAGTAATAGTAGTAAATTATAATAATTATAGTAATGAGGTAAAAAACAAATGAGGCACTACAACCTCTCACCACATGCTGATTGATGCCAGATCCTCCTTCCCAAGTCCAGATCAGTCCCCCTTCTGGATATGTGCCCCCAGTTTAAATGCTGGGCACGAGGTTCTGTGGTGTGTAATATCTTTTTGGTCAGTTCAGGTCACCTGTCCCAGCTCTGCTTCCTCCCAGTTTCTTTTGTGTTCCTCTTTGCTGGCAGAGCACAAGAAGAGTTTAAAAAGTCCTGGACTTAGCATAAACACACCTTAGCAAAAACCAAAACATCAGAGTGTATCAAAAGCATTTTAATTCTGAATCCAAAACACAGCCCTGCAACAGCTACTGAGAAATTAACTCTACCTCAGCTGAAACCGGAGTACTTGGTTACCATCCTATTTAAGATGTCTGCACAAGACTCCTGTATCCTCTGTAGCCACAACTAATGTAAGATTACTAGATACAGCTTCTTGAAATACACCACTGGTTTCTTAAATTTTCCCTTTGTCTGTCAACTTCAAGGCTTTCTCAACCATTTCTATATCAAGAAATACTGTGTCAAGATGCATTGAATGTCATTTTTGTATTAGCACTGGAAGAGCAATTATGACAGAAATCAGCATGCTCTGTGAACAGTGTTAACAACAAGAAGGTCCAACTCATTTAATTAGTTACTATTTCCCTAAAGCTTTGAATGTGTGAAATGTTCTATAAGCAGTGAAATATTTTATTATCACTTTACTCAAGGTCCTAGCTAGGCGTAATGAGGGAAATTTGGATTTTCTCATAGGAAATTGGACCAAAAAATTGCTGTCAACCACGAATCCTGGGAATTGAGCAGCTAAAGGGATTAGAAAAACCCTGAGTCCAACAACTTTTACTGCGGAATTAAAGATTTACTTCTTAATAGACTTTGGCTCTAAATTCATTAAAACTGTTAATACAAGAAACAATTAAGAGCCAGCAAAAGGAATTGGGCAAACAAAGACATTAATCAATGGTTCTTCAAAATGAAAATCTCTTTAAAAATTATATGGCACATCATATGTTATCAAAGCGAAACTCCAAATTGTTCTCAAAAATACTGCAGAAGAACACATGTCCAGATGGAAGAAGACTTGAAGTACTGCATTCATTAGGGCTAGTAAATCATGCATTATTTTGAGATATATTAAATTAGGTCGGATTACATTTCTTTGTAAACAGAGTCTCTGAGAATATACACACATAATCATAGCTATAATCTGGGCTACATAAATATTGGAAAACTTAAGCCTAGCACTACATTTCCTCCTTTTAAAATACATAAATAAAGTGTTGTGAAAAAATCTCTATCTTCCATCTTTTCCCCTTCAGATGAAGCTTTTTTCTATGAATAATTCACAATATTTTCCACAGAGCCAGAGAATGAGAATCATTGATGGAATTGTAACTGTGTACATTACTTTCTGTAGTCAGCTTGGGACACTGAAGCAGAACAATGATTTTAATTTGGGTTTCCCTTCTTTATTATAGATACCAAGAAAATCCCTTCTACTCAATATCCCATTTTGTATTCTATGACTTGGGAAAAAGAATTCTGAAATTTCAGTTTGGTGAACTAAACAATGTCCTTATGCCATTTTACAGAACCACTAAGACTCAATCACTGAATCATTTTAGCCATTTTTTTTGTTGTAGAAATACAGTGCTTTGTGAGCTATAGTTTTATATATCAGTGTTTTATTAATAAATAAGGAAATGATGCAATGTTCTTATTCTTCTATTTCTTTTTTTTTCTCCCTTCATTACATGTCAATTTCTAGTAACATTGCTATTTTCTGTTTTTTATGACTTTATTGAATTACCTCTCTCTAATCTTAAGGAGTTCCTGAATGATAATTCTGAACTAATCCCCTATCTAGGAAGGAAGCAAGGACTGTACTTTTTCAGTATTAGTCATACATTATATCACTATGCTTTTTTGTGTTTTTTTACATTTTCACATAAAAATAGTACACCTTCCAAAAATACATCAAAATTATCTTTTTATTGCTTTCAACTCTCCCAGTAGATATGCATTGTGAAGATCAAAGAAAGGATCATAAATAAGCCACAGTTACATGATTAATGCTATCACAGATGCTGAAAGAAAAAAATTACTAATTTGTCATTTTAGCTTATCTTCAGGAATGCTGACTTGTTTGATTGTTGAAACCTCAATAATTTGCCAGGAGATTAAGCCCAAGATTCTGATGTTATATCTGAAAATGGGAATGAACCTGCTCATTCATTATGCATTTTGAAAAAATGAACCCTTTGTCTATTTTTCTGCCAACACAGCTTTGTAGTTCATTGTGCACTTAT
>NW_005054350.1:2327102-2336831 GCF_000277835.1 Geospiza fortis | reverse complement strand
TAGCAACCCTCACCAAGTGTAAAGGATTTTACTGTAGGAATTTTTTTGCAAGGCTCAGCTAAATCCTTTCCACTTTTAATTTAAGTTTATTTTACTGTAATTTTAAAGTCCCAAAATGCAGCAGTGTATTTTTCAAGAATATGCTGTGTTATTCTGTGGTCAACAGGTGAGATAGACTGCCTGGAGAGCTACTGAGCATATTTAGGAAAGGAAGGTAAATAAACTCTATAAATAGCCAAGGGGAAGTGATGGGTCCTACAGTTATGACAATGAGGAGCAGGGATACTCTAGTTTATGCAGACAAACTGAAGGGTTGAAGTGAGGTGTAGAAACCTTTATACTTGTGGTTTGTCTTCTTTAGTTCTAATTTTGCTCTGCTGTAAAATAAAAATAAAAGTTGAACATCTTGTTTTCATTCACTTATTTATTTTCTTAATTTCAAAAGTTTCCCAGTCTTTTGAAATAGTTGTTTATAAAAGAAAAAGTCTGGACTGAATTTCCTTAAAGTAATTTCCAATGCAGTGACATTTCAGACATCAATGTAATGGAAAAAACTTCTTTTATCTGTGGGAAGACCTGAAAGCCCGAAATACAAGTAGCTGAAAAGAGACAAGGGAATGCCATAAGAGGATGATTGGTAAATTGAGCATAAATGGGGCATGTGCCAGTGAAGTCAAAGGGTGTAATGTAAGGTGTAACTTTTGCCTTAATCATTGCAGGATTTAAGTTTTTGTTATTGTTTTTTTCCATGTCATGCAGGGCCAGATCCCGTGTAGCAATTACAGTTATATGGAATGACATTAGGAGCACATAAGACCTTGCAGCAGGGCACTGTGAGTAAGGGATCTCCCACAAAAATTCACTTTCTCAATCATCAGTATAACAAATATGGAAATTATGTCATCGCTAAAAATGTCGCTTAATGCAGTTCCTCTCTCAGGTTTTTTTGTTTGTGATGGCAAAAGTGATGGCAAAATGGAACAGAGTTCTTACAAAGTATTTTTTAAAATGAGGATTAGTATTGTCCAAGAATTTCCTGAAATGCACTTTAAAATAATTAGTGAATACATATAAAAATAAATATATTTAAATCCAAATAGGAATCTTGGAACTATGTTTAATTATCTGAATACAACTGTGGAACTACATAGGAAAGCCAAGACAGGCAATATTAAAATTATTAGCGAATAAATCTGATGGCCAAATTTATCAAAAATCTGGAAAGGTTCTATACTGAGCAAAAAGTAAAATGGAACAATTATTATCAATATTAGCTGACTACAAGATCAGTTTTTACAAGGGCAATGTTACAGATAAACATTGAAAATTGTATGAACAGATGATTATTAGTCTGAATATGAAATAAACATTGGAAAAGCAATTTTCAAAGGCCATTGCTCAATTACTTTATTGATTAGGATTAAGAAGACTAAATGATCAACAACCCATTGCATGTTGTGAAAACTCTGGCTGTTGAAACATTTAGGAAGAGTGGACAGCTCAAACATAGAATTTTGAACACTGATATTTATACCTCAGGTCAACTTAATTGCAATTTGTAGCCCTATAGAATTATCTAATCACCATCTGCTGCTCCAAAAGCAGTAAAAAATGATGAGGATACTAGACAAATAAACTGCTCCTTAATAATGTCCATTTGGAACTCCTGAAAGAGAAAGCACCAGAAATAGAATAAGAATGAACTAAAAAAGTTCTCATACAAATGCTATGTTTGAATCAGAAGAAAAATCATTGTTGAGCAATTACTTATTAAAACAGTAATTGTTGTTTATTTCAGTAAATATAAGAAGAAAACTATCTACATTTTATTAAATTGTCTTGATCATAGGTAAATGCACATGTATGAACTAGAAACAGTGGATAGAGACTGCTACTTGTATGGCTAGATAAAAGTTTACTAAAGAGGAGAATCTGACAGTTAATAATGCTACATATTTGTCTTTGAGTAGGAAGAGAGACACTGGTGATGGAAACCTGGAAAGGATGTACAGGGAAACAAGAAAGGTGAAGAATGAAATATGTGGATAATGGATTTTATTACAAGTGTCCACAAACTCTGGAGACTGCATAAGGACTTTTTGATGAGACTTTTTCATTTCTGTCATGTACATTTATCATCTGTTATGTAGTGTATCTGCTGCAGATGAGCTTGTTTGGCCTAGCTGACCCCAGAGCAATATTTATTGGTTTTCTATTCCAGCTTCTTTTTATAAATTGTCTAATCAGTTCAGTTGATAGAAATATTGAATTGATGAATCTCTTGATTTTGGATAGAATTTTGGGGATCTTATGCATGTCTTTGAAGATTTTTCCCCCCTTTTCTGGAATACAATATGATGGTGAGGTCTGGGTTTGTTTGGGGGTTTTGACAGGTTAACTATTTTGCATTGCTTGTGGAGTTTCAATTTACAAAACTCTTGTGACATTAGTACACTATCTGATCTTCCAAATAAATAGGTGAAATTGCGGAAATGGATTTAGAAACATTTATCACTATCAAAATGCAATGATCTCATGAAGGTTGGACCATTTTTCCTCATATTTTAAAGACAGAGGTCTCTCCAGGAAGAATTAATATATGTCAGGACTTAGAGCATGCAGTTGAAATGTCTCAAAACCACTGTCCCAATAAGATCAACTACCATGACAGGCACAGATGGCAAAGAGGGAGGCAATAATTTCAGGCCTATATGGAGGTGAAAGGCTTGGAATTAGCACACTGGGCAAGATTCCACTGTGAAGACTGTGGGAAAAGCGCAGAGGGAACAATAGGAAGATGCCAGACCTGGTGAGACAGATCTGGGTAACCTGTTTGTACAAAGTCTCCCACTATGGCAAATGGTGGGAAAGGAAGCAACTGCTTGAACACATCCTATTCCAAGTTGTGGGAATGACATGGACATCTCTGGATAGCTGGGTCTTGGGCTATATAAAAGTGGTACTTCCAGAAATACACTCTGGGAACCCACACCACTGAGCAGATTAGAAAAAGGAACCACCAGCAGGATGACGTAGAGAAAAAGAAAAAGACACTCTTCCAGTGGAACTTATGTTCTTTATGTACAAGCAAATAGGAACAGTAATGCTAGTTTTAATGGATTGTTCATTATATGAATTAAGTCCAAAACCCCTTGAAATATGCAAGGAATAGTCTAATACACCTATGATTCTCAGTGTACCTGCAGACTAAAATATCTTTTTAGGCCTCTTCCTTCTTGTTACATGCATGTAACTTCTATTCCCAGAATTCTAGTTGCATATGCTTGATGGTTATTATGATCTGAATAATTACAAATAAAAAGCATGAATTTTCAAGGTGACCTTGAAAAAGATGTAATGAATGCACTGTGCAAAGACTTCACTGCACATTAAAACACATGTTAAAACCACTAATGTTTCTTTGTCAGTCTTTATTTGGAGTGATGTCTACAAATAAACTGCACTAAAATATCCAAGAAAAAGAAAGAGAGATCTACTATTTGGGCTCCATAAGTTTACTTTGTACTGTATTAAACTTCTTACAATGCCCAACTCATTTATTGATGGGAAATTATCCTTGCCAACCTTGTTATAATTCCATAAGAAGTTTGATTTCTAATACTGCAGAAGGTACACTTAAAATAAGCGTAGTAAATTGGGTTTTATTCACTTTTTTTGGAGGTTGATCCCATCTAGAGACAAACTCTTTCACAGTTCTTTAGATAATTTTCCTTCATATTCTTTGCAGAGGCTCAAAGCGACCCTCTCAGTGGGGTAGCTGGTCCCAGTGCTCTTCCAAGGACACACCTGATAATAAGACACAGAAGACTTGGAAGAAAAACTGAAAAGAAGAAAAATATTGTAGTGGAAGATCATGGATAGGAAATAGAATGGGTCAATAAGACACTACGTGTCTTCTGAGCTTTTCCGCCATGTCTCTGTAAAACACTTCTGAAGCTGTATGAGAACTTCTATCATGGACTGCTGCAGGAATATCACCTGCATACTCTGAGATAATTTGGTTTGAATCTGCCATGTGCAAAGATTTCACTCTACAATACCAAGGAGAAAAGCTAGTGCTCCATTTCCGAATGACAGTGGAACTAAAAAGTGTAAATCTGTTTGTTTCATAAATAAAATTTGAAATTTTTAGTGTTACTAAACATTATTACAAGTGTTGTGGGTCTCACCAGAGCCCACTTACGCCCTAGAGTGGTTGGATGACTGGAAACCCCCACCTGGGTAGGGTGAGTCACAGGAGTCCGGAGAACATAAAACCCATTGCCCTGAGATGTACATGGTTACTTTCCGGTTGTCCTTGGATTTTATGGTGGAGGAGGCCACACTAGGATCCAAGGATGTAGCTATTTCTTGCTTTTCTCTCTTTCTCCCCTTTTCTTCATCTAATTTCCTCTCTTGAAATATGGGTAACTTAAGGTTGAATGGGTAGGGTTGGAGAAGTCAATGCTCTCTAAGAAGCTTCATTGTGATTGAATGTTTATTTTAACTCCTAGTACCTTAAGCCTGGTTTAAATAAACTTGCTGAGCAAGGACTGGGGCTCAACTCTCATGCCGTAGAAGAAAATGCCAGATTTTTCAGGGGGGACCATGCAGCAGCAATCACTACAAATACGTGCTTTTTTCCTCCAAGTTCTTTCATTACCCAGGAAACTCTACTTGCTCAGACACTTTCATGCTATACTTCATCACACATAACTCACCCTCTCTGTTCAGAGTTATGAAAACATTATTATGCAACCATGCAACACAACCACTGTCTTATTTTATGTGTTTTGAATTGGGCATACACAAGAAAATACTGGGGTATAAGGACATTATATAGGGTTCAATGGCGACTTGGTAGGGAGCGTGGTATGCTGTGGATGATGCCAGTCTGTGCTACTTGGGTTAGGATCAGAGAATGATTCCAAGCTTGTTGCTTTTAGTGAATACCTATAGTCTATAAGGCTTATGAATGCAACAGTGTTAAGAGATTTAATAGCATATGTAAAATTTAATATTTTACTGTCTTAAATGAAATATTATTATTCATAAATAATTAAAGTATTCACTTCTAGCATTTTGAATGATTGGCTGATACTATCACATACTCATGGAGCTCTGAAGGGAATGTAGGGAATAAAACTGAGTAAAAGGCTTTAAATAAGAGAAGCATTAACCTTAGACAATCTTCTAATTCTGCATCAGCCCTGGATGAATGATGGAAGCCAAATCTATTATAGCTGGGAAGGGAAATGGAAGAAAATCATGAGGATTTGAAGGAGCTATCTGAAAAGAAATTTCTTCATGAAATTTGAATCTTTGGCTCCATATACTACCTTGTTGATAATATTTACAGCAGAAGATTTCCTGTAGCTTTTGAAATTTATGTCTTTATGTTAAATGTTCAATATATGTTCAATGTGCATAGTATGGTTCTTTAGCAAGATTATTCTTAATTCCATGTATCCTATGCTATTCATTATTTTGCTGTTTGGGAGTTGCGTATTAAGTCCTCTATTTCTAAGCATAAAAATGCAGAGAAAATAGAGTAAAATATCATCGTATGCAATAAATATGAAGAAATACACAAAGAATCCTTTATAGGAATAATAAAGGAAAGATCCTTATATTTACTCTTCTTACACTTATCATATAAATACACATGCATATGCCTTAAAACCTAAAAGATAATTCTGAAAGTTCTTTGTGGGTTTACCAGCTAGTGTATTCATTTAAAAATAACAGTGTGTTATTTTTAAAAGGCTGTGGAGATATTGCAGACTTGGGTGTAAACACATAGCATGATAGTGGCAATTCAGGAGGTGGAATATCAGCTTCTGTGTCATGCTTGTACAGAGGCATTAGGAATTTCATCATAGCAAGAGAGTTTGCTATTCACTAAACTGCAGAGCATTTTATGTAGGGACTATCTTTTAATATGTTTCTCTGTATTGTCAAAAGGGCAATAAACTGTGACAAAGGTTTTCATGTTTTTGAATGAGAAATATTTATAGACTGAAAATTGTTGCTTGGTAAGTCAACTATGCAACCTCATTCAAAATGAAAAGAAATGTCAAACATTTAGTATTTAGTCCTAAGAAAGAGCCTCATTTTTAATGTAGCACTAAGAAAACATATAATTGAAAAATTTAACAGAGAGTGAGCTAGAAAACTGCAATTACATGGAAGACACTGCTTGCATTCTAGACATTTTGAATGGTGATCTTTTCTAAAAGTCCTAGCATGGTAACTGCTTCAGAAGGGTAACAAATAAATAAGCAAACAAATAAATAAATAAATCCAACAAAAGCAGCAAAAGTAAAATATCCTGTCAGAAGACAGTACTAAAGTTGTTTATCAGAGATATATCATAGATGAGAAATACAATGCACTAACTTCATGTGGGTGAAACTATATATATAACAAAGAACAGTACATTTTTCCTTACACTCTGTAGCTGTGTGTTATCACTGGATCATTATTTATTAGCAGCCATAATGACTGTTCTCCGTCCACAGACTTCAAATATTGTCATTGAAATAGGGGCTGTGGTTTGGTTTTGCTTCTCTAATGTGGTTAATCACTTGCTTGTATATATTCCTAGTCAGAATTGTATTCCTATGGAGAATTATACAGGAGATGTGCCTCCCAGCCAGGATCACATAAGAAGCCCTAGTACACTGTGCTACTTGTGCTGAATTCTAGCTCCTTCCAAGGCCCCAGTTCACTCAAATGTCTTGATGCCTCTAGTTCCTATTTATGGCAATCTTGTTTTTATTGTTCTAAGTCACTTTGAGGTTAAGCACATGCTTAGAAATCTGGCTCAGCTGAGATCTGAGAAACTGACCTGAAATTGCACATTTTACATGGTATAAATAAGAAATTTGCAATCAGTATAGCAACATCTGCCACACTTTGCAATAAGAAACTCAGTAGGAACACATTCAGGAGTGGATGATAGCAACAGAGGAATTGCTGAACTTAATTTTTATTTTATTTTATCAAGCTAAATCCAGTGGTTTTGTCACTGGGACTGTAGTGCTCATTTACCAACCACCAGGTTATTATTAGATGTTCTTAGTTCTACATAAATTCTGAACACAAACTTCTAAATAAATCAGCATTTTCAAGCGTCACAGATGAAAGCACTTATAATTATTCAAAATACAAGGTTCAATGTGATTTTGAAATCTAGATTTCTGCTTGAAACACACTAAAATATGTAGTGCATTATTTGATGAATAATTAACCAAAAAGTTAAGTTAAAGCAATAAAACCATACTAGCTCAAAGTTTAATGGAAAATCTACCCTTGCCCATCCTTTCCCCTCTTGGTCCCATTAAGCATCTCCCACCACCACTTCACATTTCAGTTTAAAACATGTTTTCAAATTATATTGATGTAGAAAGAAAAGTCAGAAATGGCATATAATCTGACAAATACAGGCAAATCAACAGCCAGAGATTCAACTACTTAGGCCACAGGCCTCACTTGGAGAAACTTACTCATCTGGGGGCTGATGGGGTCTGTCTGTAAGACGACGGAAAGAATATCCTCAGTAACGAACTTGCCCAGATGGTGAACAGGGCTTTAAAGTTTCTGAAGGAGGGGAACCTCAATCCATCCCAATTCTACTACTTTGATTCTAGTGGCAGTGGGACATGCCCAGAGCCTGGAGGTGGAATTCCAGACACTCCAATCAGTAACCCAGTTTCATTGGGGCCCCAATTTAAAAACCTCTATTCAAGCAGATTTCATCCTTGTTTCCAAACTGGAGAGATATGGATGTGACAGGTGGGTCACTTGGTGGATTAAAAAATGTGGCTGGATGGTCACACTCACAAGTTGCATTCCAAGTCCAAGTGGAGGTCAGTTACAAATGGTGTTTCTCTAGGGTTAATGTTGGAACTAGCACAGTTGAATAAATTTGCTGGTGGCATGGACAGTTGCATAGAGTGCATATTTAGCAAGTTTGCTGATATCACAAAGTTCTGTGGTGTTGCCAGCATGCTGGAAGAGAGGGATGCCATCCACAGGGATCATGACAGGCTTGAGACGAGGGTCTATGAGAACCTCATGGAGTTCAACAAGGCCAAGACCAAGGTCCAACACATTAGTTGGGGAAATCCCAAGCATAGGTATAGGCTGGGAGGAGAATGGATTCACAGACCCTCTGAGAAGAAGGACTTGAAGGTGTTGATTGATGAGAAACTCAACAGAAGCTGATAACGTGCACACACAGTCCAGAAACCAATTGTATTCTGGGCTGCAGCAAAAGAACTGCAGAAAGCAGGTTGAGGGAGATGATTCTGCCCCTCTACTCTGCCCTCATGACACCCTAGCTTGGGACATGCATCCAACTCTAGGGTTCCCAACAGAAATGCATAGATCAGATGGACAGAGTCCAGAGAAGAGACAGAGGATGATCAGAGAGCTGGAGCACCTCTTCTATAAAAACAGCCAGGGGGAGTTGGGGTTGTCAAGTATGGAGAACAGAAGGCTTTGGGAACAAAATGAAATTTTTTACCATGAGGGTTGTGAGACACTGGCACAGGCTGCCCAGGGAAGCTGTGGATGTACTATCCCTGGAATTGTTCAAGACCAGGCTGGATGGGACTCTAGAAAATCTGGTCTAGTGGAAGGTGCTCCTGTCCATGGTGGGGGGCGTTGGAACTAGATGACTTTAATATCCTTTCAAACCCAAACTATTCTATGATTCTATGCATTTAAATAAAGAGGTTTTGATAAAGTGAGAGCCAGAGTTCTGAAATTACATTTCAGCAACATTTTAGATTGAATTGACATTTCCTTGCTAAATTTGTCCTTTTTCTGTCATGGTGGAACAGAAAAGGTTAATGAGAACCTGAAGTTTGCAGTAGAAAGTTCCTTGACATATTGATTTTTTTTTTTGTTTTTCCTTGTTCAAGATGTCACATGCTGCCTAGCAGAGTCTGTGTTTCTCAAGCACACTTGTTGAAGCCGTCTACCCATGGAGCATATTTTCCAAGGCTGTACCAGCATCATTTATGGCTACATGCAGAGTGCTCTTAACTCTGTGGAGATGTGCTGTAGAAGCAGGGTCTCTTGCCTGCTGTTCACCACCTACAGTCTGCCAGTTCCATTTGTCTCCAAAAGATCACACTCGTAATTCCACATAAAGAAAGGTAATTTGGTTGGAAATTACCTTCAAATACAGGTAGACCAGGTTTCCTCCTTAACAAATGCTGAATGATTAATATGGTGGGTTAACACAGAGGTACTAAGTGAAAAATACAAACACATAAAACTTCAAACAAGGCAGAGATTGCAAGATATTTTATGATAATTTTAGATAGAATCCACACTGTTGCTAATATGAAGTGTCATATTTTTGTCTAACTTCACACACCATATTAAAATTATTGAATACCAGTGAGGCATGTAACACCTCTATGTAAAGCCAAGCTGTACAATAAAACCAGTATCTTATTTTAAACAGTAATCACATAGTGAATTAGGATGTAAAGTAAACTTTTGAGGGTATGAGAGTTGCGTTTAGAAGTCCCTATTCTACCAAACTCCTCCAGGTTTGTTCCAGCTGTACAAATAGAGACCACCAAACAGGTCCAGTGTAGAAACACCTGAATTTTAAAGTCTAAGTTTTCTCACATTTTAACAGATATTGGTTATATTATTTTGGAACCTGACAATTAGAATTGCTTCAAAACAAGAGCAGCAGCTCAATTT
>NW_005054350.1:2267443-2327011 GCF_000277835.1 Geospiza fortis | reverse complement strand
AGAATATGACTGAAGGAAGTGTTTGCAGTACTTTCACTGCAATCATTGGTACATAAGTATTTTTCCTGACCAGCTGAGGTTTGGTTGGCTGTTTTTTTCCACTTTCTTGATCAAAGACTAAGAAATGTCTCTTCAGTCATTATTGATTACTCAGTCAGATGAGTGATCAATGGCAGTGATTAGAAAAAAGAGGTATTTACTAAACCTGGACCACAACCTGATTTGAAAATAGCTGGTTATTTTTCTGTGACAGTCTGTGGTGCTCAGGTTTCATCAGGACAAATCTTAAATGGTCTTTATTTTAAACACACATATATACGTGTGTGTGTGCGCGAGTATATAAAAATAGAGGTGTAAAAAATAAAAAATGAGGTGTATCTTTTTATGGGTTGATGCTGCATCTGGCTGTTCTATTCCCAGTTTTCAGTGTTGGGGGCTGAAATTTGCAAATTACTTGGAAAAATCAGAGATAACAGTAAAGTGAACAGACATCCAAATCAGTCTTATGTGCATATCTTAATTCACCTTGTGGATAAAGGCTTGCACGATCATGGCCTAAATTGTATCTTGGTTTATGCTCAAGTTCTTTATGTTAATGCAGGTACTCATGATTTTTTGTAACAATTTTGTTCAAAGTGTCACTATTCAACAGATTAAGAACTCAGGAATAAAAAAATAAAGTAGTATAAACAACAAAATGTGATTTGTTGCAGGAGAAAAGCCGTTAGTTTTATGCCTAATGTATAATTTTAAATATAAAGAGAGAGATTCGTGCTGAAGTATGTCTTTTCAACTCTACCAGTAATCTGTTCATAAAAAAAAAAGTTAATCTGCAAATTACAGAGAAAGCATTCTGGAAACCACATGATGTCATATGGTTTGATTATGATTTCAGAACTTTGTATTCTTTTCTTCACAGAGCTGTACATGCTCTGGGCATAATAAGTCTTTGCAAGTCAATGTATCATAGTTCATTTACTCACCCTGGAGCAAATGCAAGGTATTAAACATCAGCATTGGGTAAAAGAGATATGAAATGAGAGAGAAAGTGGTGTTTAACTCCCTTGTGATTTTTACAAATATGTGCAGAGAGAAGGGAAAGATGGAAAAGCTAAAACTCGAGTTTTGAACTTTGCCTTTCTGCCAGTATAATTTGCAGAAACAGTAAATAAAAGTTAAGTAATAGTAATGGTTGAGATATGAAAAAATGAGGCATTGTTCAAAACACAGAAATAGTGTATAACAAGTAGTTCTTCTTGCTGCCTGTATTTAATATATATTGAAAATAGGTTTGTAATATTTTTCACCTTTTCAGTTTTCTGAAGAAATGTAAATTTACTATTACAAGGAAATATATTGAGCAGGATAGTGGTGTTACATTGACAAGCATTCTAGAAATTCAAATTCATTTCATTCAGGTCTTACTGTAAATGCATCTTTCACATAGATTTCTATGACTCACGAATACACAGAATACACATATGAGCAAGAAATTGCAGATTTATCTCTAAGTTTATTTGTAGAGAAATGCAAAATAATAAAAAGACAAGATTTAGTGGCACATGAGAAAACCTGAGGAAGGATTTTTGAAAGAGAAATCCCAGTGGTACAATTTCTCAAAGACCCCAAAGCTGCATAAGTATGAATTGCTTACTTAAATGGAATTTGGACTTGATTTTTTGTAATTATGATTTAATTGTACGCTCCTGAGATGCTTCAGTAAGAAACATAGCCACAATAAGCATGCTCTATGATCAATTAAAAGATGAATCAGCTGTTGCAGAAGGTGATTTAAATCTTAGAGGGGTTGAAGGTGTTTACTGGTGTCCATAGATCATGTAGAGATTCAGGCCAATTTCAATCCCAAATTAGATTCCTCAGTAGGATGTCTAACTTTTTGTGAGATAATTCAATAATTTGTGCTAAACTTCTGTTTAACTCAGAACAGAACAGAGCAGAACAGCGGCTTCCTTTGCTGCTTAACATTGATATTGGATATTGAAAAAGCAAGCTTGTTTTCTTTGTCCAACCCCACAGATGGGTACTGCTTGCTCATGTAGATACAGAGGACTTTCAGCCTTAAAAAAGTACCTGTTGTAACAATTCCAAAATGCCCCTTTTTATACTCAAAGAGGAAAAGAAATGAAGCATTGTGTCACACAGCAGAGTCAGAAAGGTAGTTTTTTTCAGAAAAGCAGTATTTTCCCGTGTGACATGTCAAAGATAGATCTGCTATTTTCTTCTGGTTTGTATTAGTGGAGTCAAGACTGCCTGTATTTCCCACAGGAGAATGAGATATGGTATCTATAGGAGCAACTGATGGCTTTGCATTCATGAAAGCCGAACTCTCATGAGGTATAGGTTTCAGAGCTTCTGTATCTAGGGAAGCAAATTCTGCTAGAAACTCAGAAAGAAGCCCTGTTTGATGTGATGATGAGATGATTATTAGAAAATATTTTAACTGCTTGTGGATAGTGGGCTATGATGGTTTGCTGAAAGTATGTCACTGAATAACAGATAAGTAAAGCTATATAGATGTATGTTACATGCTTATCTAGAGAATGGTCAAACAATATCAATTTGAAAAATTCTAGGTTTTTTGATTTGTTTTCTCTGATTCATATATTAATAGAGCAGCAAAAAAAGCAGTAATTTCTCTGGAATCAGACTTCAGCAGACAGTTAATGAAGCTGGGCATGGCATGATTTGATCTCCACATTTACTATATTTTAAATTGCTAGGGCAAAAAGAAATCCCTTGCTAAAAAATTAGGAATTGAAGAGCATTGCATTGAAGGGCCAAATGTTATGATCCTGTTTTCTGAGCCAGATTCTGCTTTAAAAGAAACTTAAGAAAGTAACATAAAAAAGTCACCTTTTAAATTTTTTTTATAGTTATTTTCCACATCATTGCATCTAATGTTAGGAGGAATTGAAGCACAAAAAGTCTGTGATGTTCACTGAGACAGTGACTCATTGGTCACTCAATGATGGCTTTCATTCGGTGAAAGCCTCAGTGATGAGGCAGAAGAACAGAGACCTGTATTTGTCACTCTGCTAGGGGGACAGTCAAAGATGTTTCAAGTAGGTACCTTTTACTAAATTCCAAGTTGAAGCGTGATTCAGGCTTAAATGCTGCCTTTAGGTATAGTCCAAAATATGGGAGAAATGAGAATGCATAAAGCCTCTTGAGGCATTGCTGAGGAGTACCTTTAAAGTAATTTAAAAGAGATGACTTTTCTGCAGCACAGTTCCCTTTTATGCTGGAGTGAGAGTAAGGGTTTTATTCAGCTTATAGCTGCTTAAACCTGGCTGCTTTTAGACTGGTAAAGCTTTCTCACCTTAAAGAAACTAAGAGCATGGGTTTAGGAAAGGTTTAAGTTATCTGGCTATAATGTGAATATCTGAAAGTATAAGAGAAGGGTTTGTGAGCCTTTTCTGCAAAGGGTCAGTCTTCAGCGGTGGTCTGAAAGCAGAACAGGAGTGTTCCTGAAGGACATAATGTATATTTTCTTGTCTCCTTCATATGAGTAATGATACTTGCTTTCAGAGGGAAAAAAAATTATGAGTGCTAGCAGACAACTACTAATTGAATGCATGTGTGCTGGGGGTCAACATACAAAAGTAAACTTTTGAATTCCCTGACAAAAGCCTGCTACCCCTGTGACCAGGACAGACTGGTGGTAGATTTTGATAACAGCCAGTTTTAAAAAAGAAAGTGTCACATCATACAGAGGCACAAGACAGAGTCACCTATTTGAAGGCTCATCATATGTTACCCTTCTGCACACAGGTGACTAAAGTGAAGAGAGTGAGGCTTTCAGGGGCTTGAAGAGCTGGTGTCCAACTGAGTGTTCCCAAAAAGTAGGTCTGGTTTCAGAAAGATGAAGCTCCTGACTGGAGATAGACTCCTAGAAATGGGATAACCTCCTGAAGATGGGACAGATGAGCAGAGAGTGGTGCTGGAGCAGTGGCCACTAACAGCTGAGACAGGCAATACTGAGTGATGGCACAGAAAGAACCAGCATGACTTTCTGCCTGATTCACCCAGTGCAGTGGCCACCTTCCCAGTGAAAGTCCAGGGAGTGGGTATGTGAAACTATAGTGTGGGTGAAAGACTGTTGTCTGCAGGGGGATAGCATGAAAGAGAATAGAGATAGTGCAGAAGGCAATCTCACTCCTGAGGAGCTGCAGCTGTGCTAATTACTAAAGATTAGGAACAGGCCTGCCCCCAATAGGCCACAGCTGTGTCCAATAAGGATGAGTGCTATAAAAGAGTAATCATGAAGAAGGTATGGAAGTTCTGCAATAAGACGGCAACAGTTGTCTTCTTTATTCTTGCGTAAACTGCAGACAGACAATCAAGGTGCTAGTACTCAAAGGTGTACCGGCCTTCATCACCCCAGCAGTTGTTACTGTAAACAGGAGCCCATGAGACAATAAGGTTTACGTGTTTGTTTGTTTCTCCCCCCAGAGAGTTGTTTCAGACTCCTTGATATGTGTCTGGATGAAGCACATGTGTCTTAATCACTGCAGGAGGTTATCCTTGGAACTGTCAGATTCTAAATTAATTATTTTAAAGGATGTGCTATATTACTTCCTAAACAAGACATTTTTTTTCCTATTATAAAGTGCATCTTACTGCTGCGCTACTCTTTAGGCTGTCTCCTCTGTGTCAGTTCCTTAGTCCATAATAGCCCCTACTCTCCTGTCCCCCATTTGGACACATGCATACACACACTTCTGTGGCTTGAATCCTATGACTTTTCTAATTCATGTACCTTCACAAAATTAGCCACTCAATATTAATACCTTCATGGAAATATTTCAGGATATTAATAACTTTGCTAAAATATTTCAGAATGAAGAATGAAATCTGAATGTCACCCTTCCAGTCCCCTTTCTCTCTAAACCTATTTTTGTCCTCAGTCATGTAAGGATGAGGAAGTGGCATAACTTTTTGTTGTGTTTTTTAAAATTATTATTATTATTTGTTTGTTTGTTGTGGGGGGGGGTTGTGTTGTTTTTTTTTTTTTCTCTTGTAAACTATCTAAATTGCTGTGGTATACTTATTTCTGCATGAAATACCCTCTGAGTCTGTTCCCTCTTTTCCTGGCAGAGATGACTTCTCAGGAGATCCAAGCTCTGCAATATCAGTTTGTTGTTAATATCTCTTCTGTAAACTCTTAAGTGAATCTGGCAGTTGGTAGTGATTATTAACCTTGCACTGAACCAGCAATTAATCTGTTCAGGCTGCAGAGGAAGAAGAAAGAGAGAGAGAAAGAATGAGAGAGCACAACCTGCTCTGGCTCAGTGATTCTGGTGAATCTGAGTACCCTGGTCTGATATTGTTTAAACTCATTAGTATTCTCTATCTAATCTACAGATTTAATTCATTACATACATCATTTCCCCATAGCCTATACACCCATTTGTAATTTCTATGACATATTTTTCATCTTCATGCTTTATCCTTGGCAGAGAAAACATGAGGTTAGGAAACAAAACCTTTGATAAATATGCATTTACTGGTGTGTGAAGTAATAATAGAAAAAAACCCTGAGCTTTTTATTCCATGCTCCATTCTGCTGCATCATCCTGACCACAGAGTGAAGCAAAATTTGGCTCTATATACCTTCAAAATGATAGTATTACTGTTGGCATCTCATTGAACTTTGCGGACGATGCATTATCATTTTATTGTCAAGTCAGAAATGAGTAAACATAACTGCATTTTCCAATGTTACTGGACTTATCTTTCTGGGGAGATCAGACAGGTAAGTAATTTATGACTGCATCTTTAGCCAGTCTGACACATTTGTTAGATGCAGGAAATTCAGAGGTCTCATCACCTAAAGGCAAGGGTGCAAACCAATCAAGCATGTAAGAGTGGCTGCATGGACCCAGTGAGCAAAATGCAGAGCTCTGTTTTCAGCTTTCACCAGCACCAGTTGTCCACAGAACAGCAAAAGTGAAAGACAGTATGTAAAGAAAAATAATTTTCCTGTTTAAATACCCAGCAGTCTATAGCTCTTGGCTTTCCTGATCCAAAGAATCAAGTTTTCTTTGTTTCTCAAATTTTTACCATCTACAGTATCCTGTGGCTAGTTGTGAAACTTCTACTTATACATGGTGTGAATATTTTAATTTTTTAATAGCACTTTTTGGTTTCATTATGGCCTTAAATTCTTCTTCTAAGACAAAAAGAAAAATTATTTTCTCTTTTCTGACTCAATGCTAGTCACAACATTTATACAGCTCCACCATACAGCCCCTCAGTCATTTCTTTGCCTAGATGAAAAGACTTAGTTTATCCAATCTTTTCTTGTTCAGGAGCTGTTTCATAACATTTTTTTCATTGCTGTCGCTAAGCCTTTTCCTATTCTGCTACATTCTTTTTGAGATGAAGAGACCAGAACTGCACATAACATCGAAGATGCTGACACACACTGAAATTATACAGTGGGTGAATGTGTAATTACATCCTTTCCTCTCCACTTACTGCAGGTTTTTCTATCATCCTCAGACACCTCTATGCAACCTCTCCTTGCTCTGTGAAAATAAATACCTTCCAGGGGTAATAATTTAGGTACTCTGTAAGACTGCTAAAGCCATTAGGTACCTCCCAGTCTCACCTCACTTTATAGGTAGTATATCTTCATAATACGCCACCATGACTACATGTGTAATTTTATTCTGTATGTCTTGAGATTGCATTTTGCTTTTTGCAAACATGAGACAGCTTGCAAAATTCTCTTTAGGTATGCTCAGAAACATTTGCATTCTTTGAGCATCTCAGTTCTTCCTGATGTCCCCTTGCTTGTTGATATACATTATCACATAATCATTTGCCTGATTTGTCTCAAAATCCCAGGAGAGATAAAGGAAACACCTTTGCTTCTAGGCTGCTGAGACCCTTCATATTATATTTTGGTTTTTTTGTTTAATGAGATATTTTTCTGTACCTTTTTTTAGTCAGAGAGCTCTATCTGTAGCAAAGTCTTTCCCAGACAGGTCTAGCGAGAAATCTTCAAGGTTGATCATTACCTGAGGAACTTACCAATCATAATTTATCCTATTAAAAACATGTATACAAAGCACATAACTGAAAAAGTGTCTCAATACTCTCAGTTCATTGAAACACTCAGATTATTTAAAAAAAACTTCTTATGGTTAACTGTTATATAGGTCTGATTTGATAAAAAAACCTTTATATATTTTCAAGTGAAAGATTTGTAGGGAGTGGTAATGTTTGTAATTTGGCCTATTTCTATAACACAAACAAAAAAAGCAAGAGCAAACATGTGTTGTAACCCCAAACAACCCAAACAACCCAAACTAGCATCCTCTCTTGTAGTAGTAATGACAAGGAAAATCCTTCTTGAAGGTCTAAAGTTTCTTATAGATATGAGGTGACATCAAGAGATGTGCCACTGAAGTTCTTTGTGCCAAATATTTCAGATAGCAAAAGCCATATTAAATTCTAAGGGTTCCTGTAGATGTATCCCTGGAAAGGCAAAAACTGGCACAGACATACATGGAAGAATATATACATATTTATAAACTACTCTCCCACTGTTAGTTATAACCCTGAAGTTAATATTTGCTTCTGGGCTCATATGTGGTTGAGTCAGTGATTTCCTAGTAATAAAAATTTTCCTCAGTCTTCTTTGGCCCTTGGGATGCCTGCTACCTGTTGACTTTTCTTAGCACTTGCATGAGCCACAGAATCTCAGCTCCTTACACTGAGATCAGTCTCAAGAATCAATTTAGCTCTGTAGATAATTCCTGAAAAAGGAATTCCTCAGAACATCTAAATTCATAACAGATAAAATTAATATCTTTCACAACAATGACAGGCAAGGCCAATGGAAACATGCCAGAATCACTGATCAGGGCAAGTGATGGCTTATACAATGTTTGTTGCTTTCAGATCCATATATGAGTTTTCAGACACCAACCTCTAGACACGCAGGCATACACATGCCTGAGCATATGGAAAGGCCCATGGAATAGGCTTTGCTGCTCTCTTGTTTCTCTTGCTATTATTTGGCTTATCAGGTTATTCTCAGACCTGACAGAGGCATCTCCATGGGGCTCTAGGGAGCTTCAGGTTTCTGGCAGGAACCAATGATTTTGGATGTTTTTTCCTATGGTTATGACGTGGTCAAAACTCCCACAAATGCTAACTCTGATCTTTCCTACAGGGAAGAGGTATCTTTGTTCCTCCTTGTTTAGTCCTTCCAGACAAGATTACTAGGGTAATGGGCAGAGTATTTTCCCTCACTAATCTAAATAATCAGATGATAGAATTTATTCACCCTGTGTTGCTGAACACACGGTGCTGCCAGGAGGACATGCAGGCTCTTCCACTGTGCCTCTTCAGATGGTCATTATCTCACCCATTTAGTGTCTGAGAGTTTTAATTCTCTAAACTGTAAAATCAAATACTAACACCCAATTTCTTAATCACCCCTAAATAGGTATAAACACCTATTACTGACTGATTTTAGAGAAACAGCAAGCTATTCCATTTTCTGTCCATCTGCATTTTCATAGCACTTGAAAATATCTTTTTTTTAATGGATTATGTCCTATATGTCAGTGATTCTAGCTGTAGAATTATCTGTACCAAATTGCCAGTATGTTTCAGGCAAAATTCTTCTGTGAAGAGCAGGTGTCTCACACACAGTGTGAGACTGTGTGCTCCTCTCCAAAGCAGTGTCACATACTTCCACTGGAAGTGGCAGCTCCTTTCATCAGAGATGCAGAGCTTCAGTAGTTATCAAGCTTGGATGATGAGATAGCATTAGCTTTGAGTAGGAATAGCTTGGGGTTTTTCGTGTAATTCCCTATGAAAATAAGTCTTATGTAATTGTGTATTGTCTAATGTGTTTATAATAAGTTTTATGTATTTGTACTAGTTTTGTCAAATCCCCTTTGTCTTTTTCCTTATCAGTCAACCAGTTTTCTCCAGAATTACCTATAAGCCCTTTCATTATTTTCAACCAGATTTGAAAGTGTAGCAAGAACACCATTATGGACAACAAAATATTTATTAAGTATGCATAAGAAAATTAAGTTAGCACACCTAACAAGAAAAAAAAACATAGGAAGAACTCAGCCTCATATCTTTCATTTGGTAGTAGCCAGATTGCTGTTTGTAATGAACCTTTCAGAACTATTTTTTCTCAGATGAACATTTCACAATGAAGCACTGGGACTGTAGGTGTACAAACAGGTGTGAAACTAGGTTTCATTACTTTTCCTTCTTATTGAAAAATTTTATAAATAACCTCTGTCATGACTCTAATGTTTTCCAAAATATTTTTTGTGCCTGATGAGGATGTCTGCACAATGACCCATGTTCTAGGATTCAGTCACTGTTATGAAAAAGGGGAAGTTGTGTATTGTTTTCTTAGTCTGAAGACTCTGTTAAAACAAAGCCTGATTCTATACTAGTAATTAGCTTCCAAAAGACTTCTCAATGTTCTTCCTCTTTCAGAGGCTTTATTAAGAATCATCTATCCTATCTTCACTGTTGATAACTCAGACCACAGCTCAAGAGAGATATATTTATAGCTATTGAATAGTAGGTGCAGAAAGATCTTGGTGTACAATTAACTTTCAGGGAAGACTAGAATAATTCAAAGTCTGCC
Organism: Geospiza fortis; assembly: GCF_000277835.1. Classification (NCBI taxonomy): domain Eukaryota; kingdom Metazoa; phylum Chordata; class Aves; order Passeriformes; family Thraupidae; genus Geospiza; species Geospiza fortis. The sequence continues at coordinate 2,317,353 of NW_005054350.1, read as the reverse complement.
CACACCTCTATATATCCTGACAAATTTTTCCACCATAATTAGAATGACATTCAAAATAACAGCTACCATTTTCCCTGAAAACATAAACAAACAAACCTTCCCCAATTAGTTTCACAAGACGACTGAGTGAGCAGAGCTAAAGATTCCATTAGGAGCTTACTATGCTAATCTAATTAGCCTGGGAAACACTCACATAATATGGAACCGGAATCAATAAAAATTCTGAAAAGCTAAATTTACACTTCAGTCACAAAAAGGATTATGCAGACATTTCACCATTCTTTTGCTTATAATTTTCATGAGCAATAAGCAGAACAAACACAGTTCTTATCTGAAGGGTCACATGAAAATATGCATGCCATGGTCTGAATATTCTTTGACACGAAAAAATTAGCAGAATTAATTGACGAGCTTTAATGTAATCCATAAACAATTTACACACTGTGTTGTTTTTTCAGTGAGGAGAAAATATATTCAGTCTCCTAAAATAATTTTGGAGCTTTTAACAATTAGAAATTCTTCTAATCTAGATTCCACTTCTACCAGTTATATAAGTTTATGTGGAACTTACTCATAAGAATGCTCTCAACAGTTGTCAAAGTAGCGGGAGCTCATCTTTGTGGGTTTTGCATCATAGCTTTTAGTGAAAGAAGAAAATGCTACTCTTAAATCAGCAACAGAAATTGCAGAAAGTGGCTTAGCTGTTTTCAAGGACAGAGACTCTGAAGCATGTTATAAAGCATGAGAAATTTCCTTGAATTTTTCCATCTAAAGTGAAATCTGCTTTTAGTTTACAGAACAAAATTAATTAAATCTGCATGAAGTAATATGTAGTTATAAACCTGCAAATGCTTTTAGACAACAGTGATGTTGAGAAAAAAATCAGCACTGAAGAAGCAGCATGGCAGCACGATTGCTGAAAAAGTTTTGTTACAGTGAATATGTGTGTCAAAGTGCCCTTCATCATCACTTCAGCCACTCCACACTGCTTGTCTGGACAGCAAATCTACCTCATTCTGAAGCTTCTGTCTCCCTCTTGCCTATTATTTTGCTATGCGTCAGGTATCTTTGAGGCAGCTTAATTGTTTCTTCACACTATGTAAACCATTTAACTTCTCTGGCATCCTGCAGAAATTAAGCTCATTATGGACTCAGTGGCCCAAATGACACCAGTTTCCCACAAGGTGCAGCAGGACACCGTATTATTGGTAAAGCTCAAAGGAAAAAATATATCACCTGTGACGCATGGCTGTAGAGGGACTGGAAGAAGAAAGTGATTTGTCAAATTATATTTGTAGTGGTCAAGTGAGGTTAAAAATGGTCAAGGGTTACAAATACTGATTCAGAATCTTGTCAGAAAAACTGGCAAGGGTTATTCTCTTTCATTATGATGCAACCTCCCCCACCCTTCCCGCCTCCTCCCCTCTGATTTCCCCTCTACACTCTGTCATCCTAAGACATGTGAAATCCTTATCCTTTGACCTAAATTGGAATGAAATTAGTTAAACAGTAGAATAAATGTAAAAGACTAAATGAGAAAGGGGGAGAAATCCAGAAATTATTATTCAGTAGGATTTGTTGGTCAAATAAGGATTAAATTGAGTGAAAGTGATAGAATTTTGCCCTGCATTTGTTTGAAAGCTAGTCTTTTTGGGTTAGAAACTGGTGTTGAATCTGAGTGTTCCAAAATGTGATTCAGAACACGATTTTCTCTAAATGTACTTGCCAGAGGTAAATGTAATAATTTATGGAGTGTGCAGAAAATGTTTTCTTCAGCTATTTGCTATTCAGGAAGGGTTTTCCTTTGCTCTTACTGTTAGGCTTTTATGCTGGCAGTCTTATTAAGGTCAAGCCCTATCAAAATATTACCTCTGGGGTCAAAAGGGTGGTGTAGTCCTTCCCAAGGCTATTACACATTTTGGTGATCAACTGCTAGAGGGCACTTAAGAGAGATCCAGAGCAGCACACCAGCCCCTGGAGAATGAAACAACATCTAGTTTTTGACAGCTTCCTGTAGTCATGAACTGGGAGATTTATGAGGTTAGATTTGATCTCTAGTCCTGTCTAAAGCCAGGTGTGCTGTATGCTGCATTACTAAACAGGCTAGTAGGCAAAGCTAATATAGCTTCTTAAAGGTGAACTTGAAAGGCTACTTTTAAATCTCCAGCTAGCTAGCTAAATCCATTTTAATGCCAGCTGTGAGAATTAGGGAAATGCAATCTCACAGGTACATTTTATTAAAGCAAACAGCTAAAGCAACACTGTCTATTTTCTGGTAATATTTCTTCAGCAGTAATGGAAGCACAAGCCTAGAAAAAGTGAATTTTCATTTATGTTGTTTAAAATCTCTAATATTCTCCTGTGTTGAAAGTAGTCAGGACCATGTCTTCATCCTGTTCTGTAAGCCCTAGATCAGTATCATCTGACTCAGCACCTTAAGCTTGCTAGGAACTCCTAAAACTTTCATACTCTTTTTATGTTATGTTACATTCATTCAAACAATGAAAAATTAAATGAGAAATCTAGTAAACTCCTCATAAAGAGAAAGTTTTGAGAGACAAACTGTTAAATGACACCTTACACTTCTGTATATTTTGTACTGTGAAAGAAAAAGTAAAGATTAAAAAGCATTTGAGTACTTGAACAGCACCAAAATCAGCCTCAGTATTTTACAGATATGATAAAACTGCTGAAGTACCTATGAAACACATGGTTTCATGTGTTTGATTGGAGCACTACTTTGAATTGGCCTGTTATTATTACTAGTGCCCCAGAATCTGGTACTCGAAATGCCAGACCTCAGAGTCTGTGAATAAACCTTATGTCAGTCAAATAATAAGTGAAGTAAATAACTTCGTGGAAAAGGGCCTTCTTTATGGAAGACAGAATTATTCTGCCATTTGCAAACAGAAGAGGAAGTAACTTCAGGAAGTAAAAAATATATTCCTGAAAAACCCCAGAAGATAAATCCTGTAGGATTTATCCAAAAGGAGGAACTATGAAGCATGTGATCATACAGTAGAGAGAGTGAGACACAAGTCATATTTGTTTACAGCCCATACTGGGTGTGTGTTGCTATCAACCTTCATTCATCCTGAGTAAAGCCCTACTTCATGTAGCAACCCCACTTAATCCAATAGTCATGCTAATCTGACTCTCATCGGTGCTAAACAGATCTTTACATTTCACAAGTCTGTAATTCACCTTTCTGAGACAAATGGCTCAGACTTTCCCTTCAGTATTTACCTTTTCCTCCTTATTTCTTAATTATGCTGAAATTCTAAAAGGCTTTCTGACCACACTATTTTATTTCCTTGCCTTTAATTGATATTGTTTCACAGGAGAGATTATCAGTTATGAAGATGATAAATAACTGGGTGTCTTTCCAGAAGCTGCTTCAGCAAGCTGTCAGATGTAAGATTTATTCCTGGCCTTAAGGTCAGGATTAGCTTTACCATCAAAATGCAAAACAAAACAGGAGAGTGAGACTTGGTTTACTTAGAAATGGCGCAACTTGTCAGGTGTGGTAGTGTGTTGTTACTTGATAATTAGTTCAAGGTAAGCTTGAGGCTGCTTCAAAGTACATTTTAAATCAGACCATACTAAAGAGTCTTTGGGGAGGCATCAGTAACAATTCAGTAGAAGAATAAGATGCTGTGAATTCTTGTTATTCAAATATTTCCTTTCCTTATGCATGAGTTATATGGAAGCAGTAAGAACATATTTCTTCTTTTTCTCTCCCTTTGATGCAGATAAAAATACAAGTCAGCCAAAACACACAGTGAACTAAGAAAGGTGAAGCAAAACTCTCTGCAAACTTTAATCCAATTTCTAGGTTACCAGAGATGATGACAATAAAAATAACTAATGAGAAAATCCTGAGTATGTATATTTCTAAACTGACATAATATGGAGCTTCAAAGAAGAACAAATGCAGGAAAAAGAATTCAAGATCTCTGGGATTGTTGATGCAAGTTTGCAAAATGCATTGGATGCTGAGTTCCTAGTCCATAAATAAGACCATGTATGAAACAAAAAAAAAAGGATGACATTTACAAAAGTCTTGTTAACATTTTAAAAAATCAAGAAAACATTGCATTCATATCTTATAAAATAACTCTTTTTTTCCATTAATTTAAATATTCAGTACTTCTAAATGCAAACTTTATATTTTCATCAGTTTTCACTTCAAATCAAAGAACTCTAAAAGATATTTTTGAAGCTCTATTATTCATCAACATACAGGAATTCAAGGAATTAAGTATTTCACAGAGTTAACAGGGTAAGTGAGTGTATATTGTTTACACACTTTATTTTTGTCATATTATCACCTTGAAGTATAGTAATTTTAAATAAATGGCAGGCTTATCAAATACCACAATCTGCTCAGTTTTTTTTTTTTTTTTGTGTGTGTGTCATTAATAAGATGTTGTAGTTTGGATTCTGATTGCTCACAAACTAACAATTGACTGATAGATATTTTAGTAGGGAGTTAAGTTCACAGAAGGATTTATGCCTGTCTGCAATGATCATACTATCAGAAAACCGTGGAATGGTCAAGAATGGAAAGGGTATCTGGAGGTCATTTGGTCCAACCTCCCTGCTAAAGCAGATTCCCACGGATCTATTTGCCCTGGATCATGTCCATCTGGATTTTAAATGCCACCAAGGATGGATACTCTACAACTTTCCTGGGCAATCTGTGCCAGGCCTTAGTGACCCTTACATTATAAAAGTGTTTGCTGATGTTCAGAGGGAACCTCTTGAGTTTCAGTGTGCACCCATTACCTCTGGTCCTGTCACTGAGCACATTGAAAAGAACCCGTCTCTGTCTTTTTTATATTTTTCCTTCAGATATTTATGTATGTTAATGAGATCTCCTTGAGCTTTTTCATCTCCAGGCTGAACAGCCTCAGTTCTCTCAGTCTTTCCACATAAAAGAGAGGCTCCAGTCCCCTCATGGTCTTTGTGGCCTTTTGCCAGACTCTCTCCAGTATGTCCAAGCCTCTTGTGCACTGAGGAGCCCAAAATTGTGGACCACTCTGGGTGTGGCCTGACCAGTGCTAAGCACTGGTGAAAGATGAAGAATCACCTATCTCAGCCTTCTGGCAACATGTCTCCTAAAACACCCCATGATACCATAAACCTTCTTTACTGCAAAAGTATGGTACCAGCTCATATTCAGCTTGGTGTCCATGAAGTGGCCTGGGTCCTTTTCTGCAAAGCTTCTTTCCAGCTGGGTGATCCCCAGCTTATATAATGGTGCATTGAGTTGTTTCTCCCCAGCTGCATAAATTTGCATTTTCCCTTGAAAGTTTCACTGTCAGCTCGTTTCTCTAGCCTGATAAAGTCTCCCTTGAAGGCAGCACAACCCTCTGGTTTATAAACCACTCTTCCCAGTTCTGTAACATAAGCAAATTCTCTGGAAGGCTCATCCACTTTTTCTTGCTGATTAGGTGGAGAGACACCCACTACCATGTCACTTGTACCTTTCTGCTGCTATGACACCTGTATCAGTGATGAAGGCCTATGTTCCTTTTCTTTTCTGAACTGTACAGAACCTAGTCATGGATTATTTTCAGGAGTGTTTTTTGGTGGTCAAAATAAATACTTTTATTGTTCTCTGAAATTCATTGATTTTGCTCTTTGGAGGTGTAACCACTAAGGAATGATAAAGGAACATATGCACATCATATACTTTTGCTTTTTCTAAGACATAACTGTACCATAACTATATTCTGTCGGGTACAAGACATGATGTACTGGGGACCTGAGGGGTTTCCACTACAAGGCAGGTGATAAACAACATTTTCTATATGATTATGGCAAAAACCATTCTGATATTCATTGGGACTACATTGAGCAGTGCTTTCCTTATGTCTGAATTCGTGCCAGAGTTAGATACACAAGGATAAATTACATGCATTTATACCAAGAATAACTCCTCTGTGATTCAGTAAAACCTTCATACAAACAAGCATACTATCTATTTTTAAAAGTGCTTTAGATGTCTATACATTCATGTTTGGTTGTAGAATATCTAACAGGGTTCAGCAAGTGGTTGGCTATGATATTGTAAAAGATTTTATAAAAAAATAAAAGCAGAAAATAAATCTTTGTACATCTACTCCTTTATAAAACAGTGTGATTTTTTTTATCTTTAGAAATAATCCCACTGGTTTTATACGGGAGGAGGGAGATTCTACAAAGCTACAAAGAAATGGGAAAGTACTTTATCAGATGCGGTATTACATTATCTGCTACTATTGACAACTTCTACCATTCACTAATCTGTGATATGAGAGGAAAAGAGAAATGGCACAAAACTCACTATATCAAGACTTAAGCTCATGAAAAGGGAAAATAAAATGAAAAAAAAATTATTAACCACTGAAACAAATAAAGTACAGACTCACAAGGATCATAAAAAATGTTTGACTGACCACTATGCGAAGTGGAGAAAAAAAATCTAAATTAGAAACAAAACTAGGTCTGTGTCCTTCCTATACTGAGGATCTAAGAGCTGGACACAGCACTCCAGGTGGGGTCTAATGAGAGCAGAATAGAGAGGGAGAATCTTCTCCTTTGCCCTGCTGGCCATGCTGCTTTTGACACAACTGCTTTTCTGATCTGCAAGCTCACATTGTGTGTAGGGGGGGTGCCTCTCCACCAGCATGCCTACGTGCTTTTTGGCAGAGCTGCTTTTGATCTGTTCATCCCCCAGCCTATGTTGATACTGGAGCTTGCACTGACCCTTGTGCAGGACCTTGCACTTGTCTAAATCTTATGAGATTCCCATGGGTTCCCTTCTTAAGTTTGTCCCTCTTCATAGCTTGTCCTTTTTGTCCCATCCCTCAGGAGCATCAACTGCGCCATTCAGTGTGGTGTAGTTTGCAAAGTTGTTGGGGGTATCCTCAATCCTTTTGTCTATGTCATTGATTAATTAAATAGCACTGGTCCCAGTCCAGACTCCTGAGGGGCATAATTTGTCACCAATATTCCTTGGGACACTGAGCCATTGAGCACAACTTTCTGGCTGCTGCTGTCCTACCAATTTCTTCTTCACTCATGAAATCTATTTCACTCCAATTTGGAGAAACTGTTACTATGGCAAAGGCCTTACAGACCTTGGGTAGATGACACCTGTAGCCCGCTCCCTGTCCACCAAAGCAGTCATTCCACTGTAGAAAGCCACTAGGCTGGTCAGCCAGGACTTGCCCATGGTGAAGCCATGCTGGCTGTCTTGAGTCACCTCTCTGTCCCTCATGGGCCTTAGCACAGCTTCTTCTGTTCCATGATTTTTCCAGTGACAGAGGTGGGGGTGACGGGTTGGTGTTTCCCAGCGTCCTCCTTTCTACTCCAGACAACTAAAAACATTTTCATACGTCAGATCATGTCCCAAACAACAAATTCAGATTCATGCTGCAGAAAATGATAACACCTGCATGACTTGTAACACAACACAGAATACAGCATTTTTGCATTTCCTGAAAGTGTGGCACAGTATGTGAGTACTAGGAATTTCAGATCAGTGTATAAAAGTAGTACTTTATTGAATAGAGAATATTAGCCATGATGTAAAGCTTTCTTTAGAAAACCAAACCTCAAAGAAATTAAAAAACCTGGCTGTGTGTTTGGGAATGATGCAACACGAAGTTAACAACAAAATACCCACTGAATTATTAGCTAGGAAGAAAAAAATGGTCAGAAATCACCACTTTATTTTGTTGTTTATTGACTTCTGTAATTTATTCAAAGGTGGAAATGAAGTGAAATGGAAGGAAATATGTTGTACTTCTTCCTCTTCATAATTTATGAAATCCTACCTCTGGCTGCTGAAAACTCACATACTGTTTTAATGTGAGCAAATCTTCCTGCCTCAATATTCTCATCCATGCAAATAAAATTTGAATTTATCCTTTTCAAAGGAGAAAAAAATACAGTCTTGACATGACATTTGCATTGCAATGAAAGAGTCAACGAATCTGTGATAATGAATTAGCATTGAATTAATGCAAAATGGTACACTTTCTCTTGTATTCTTAAATGTGAGCAAAGGCACTTATATGATCTTTCACATGATCTTTGAGGAGATCTGATCTTTGCAAAATTCCTGAGATGGAATGAATTGACATTCCCTGAACTCTTTGCAGATGAGGCATTTAAAACAAAATTTGAATCTACGTGTGCCTGTAATATTATTCAGATTTCTTTAGGTAAATTAATCAAAAACAATATCCTCCATCTCAATAAATGTATTGAATCATCTAGAAAAAACTATACTTTTAATAGAGGAAAAAATAATGAAAAAGATAGAATAGGATGCCTTTCTACATATGATTTTAGCTGCAGATGTATGCAAAGAAACTTTTTGAGGTAAATTATCAGAAGAGTGAAATAATTTTTTTGACAGAAACAGGTGGTCATATAATAATGTTTCTACAGAATAGGTAAAGAAATTTATTACTAAAGAAATCTAAAGATTAATGCACTATTTCATTCCTATCCATATGATGTGACTGACTCTGCAGTGGCTTATTCTATGTTGTGAATACACATCTATTAGAGTTACATGAACTTACTTGAGAGAGGATTGTAGAATAGGAAAAGCAAAGAGGAATTTTAGTCTGAGTCAACTATAAAAGAAGTAGAGATGTGTAATGGTCTGGTATGGTCATGATATGAAAGGCACCACTCATATTATGCCATAAAGGAAACAGAGGCTTGAATTAGATGCTTACAGTTAGTTTGCATATACGTTCTACTGCTATTTCCATAACATTGTTTTTATAGAAATCTCTTTATTTCATATGGTAAATGCCCTTAAGGTTGAGTTTGGGTACAGAAACCAGTCTCTAACACTGACAGTGTTAAGGATTTGCAGCAAAACCTGAAAAGACAAATATTTAAGTGGGCCTTTTACTTTATTTTTAGGTCCTCAAAGGGAAAATATAATCTGTTGGAAAAAATAGTAGCTCTTTTCCTTCAAGAGATATCTCTGCTGCTGCTACATGTATATATATTGCATACTATTATTTTCTATTCTCTTGGTAAATATATTAAAATTAATGCTTTTATGCCTTTTTATATTCAGTTATCTTTCCTCAAGACAGCTAAAGTTAACTGTATACTATATACAATAGTATATAGTATTATAAACTATTTTGCTCTTCTATGAAATTCTATTTTTATATTTTTTTCTGCAAATTTGCTGTACAGCTCTAATGTTTCAGACCATAGATGTTTATTTTTAAAGAAGGGATAATAATTTTCTGTGCATATCATCTATGTCTGGATACTTTGAAAACACATACCAGTAATAAATACTGCAGGTGTTTTCAAACTGTATGTGTGAGGGTGCAGGAGATAATGAATAAAACATTTTTTCTAAGATCTGTGTTTCATTGTTTTACCTGAAAATTTCTCATGTAAATAATATATGTGATGCATGTAAACATACATGTCATGCAAGAAAAACTGAATTCAAGCAAACTTTACAAAGAAAATCTTTCTTAAAACTATTTTTTCATTAGATTGGGAAAGACAGATGAACTTATTCAGTATTTATGAATAAGTGAAAGAAGAGAGGAGGATCTTAGTGTTTCAGTGTGTATCAACACCAAACAAGTTGTTCTTATTCCATATTGTATTTTTTATGCCTCTATAACAGTATGGCAACCCTTGCTTTAGAGGAGAGATGAGAGCTGAGAGAATGAAAGAAGGTGGTAATGTTTCTTTTTCTGAGAAAACTGCATTACAAACTTTCCCTTACGTCTAAAGTGACACACTTCTAAATGCAGCAAAACAACTCAAGATATCACAGCTCCTTAAGATCTCTGCTTCATCATGTGTGTAAATTACACCATTATACCTCTTTGGGTATTATATATCCAGATTTAGGAAAGAAAGAAGTATCATACCATACTGGCAAAGCATCACTTAACAGAATGAGAAGTTCTATGTCAATGTTTCTAAGCGGTTTAATTCTGAAGGTAAAAAATCACACACACACAAAAATTATGCACCTTGTTAATTTATTAGAGGTCAATGCTCTTTTTTTGGAGACAAATAAAAAAATCCCAAAACTCCAAAAGCCAAAATTTGAATTTCACAATAGGGTATCCAGATATTTCCTTTTAAAGAGATGAGTCTGTCACCTGCATAATTTCAATTTATAGCAACACAATCATTAATGCAATAACAAGCTACCAAAACCCACCAATACCTTGCTAAAAATCTTTGCCCTTCATTAATAGGTGTACTGTTTCCTACACCGGATTACTGCAATATTGGATGTAAATCAGTGATAAAGCCTAATTTTCATACACATGCATGGTTTTGTATTAGCACCTGGGCTGCAGTGGTTTTAAGGGGAGAAAAATATTTATAAGCTTAGGATATGAGTTGATCTCTAGCTGATTTTAAATGCTTAGGAGCCAAGTTCTACTAAACTCCAGAAGTCATGCTCAAATACTTCCATGCAGTGAAGCAGATCGTTCAGCTGTCAGGTGTCTGCTGTCACATCTTCATGCTGTAGGAGCACACTGACACAGGAAGCACTGAACAATGACAGATCTAAGTCACAAGGAATAAAAGGGGTTTAGGAATTCTGCAGGTGTCAATTTAACTTCTTAACAGATATAAAAATAAAAAAAACCAATCTGATTTTATATTACCAGAGGGGTTTCAAACACAAAATAAATCCAATTCCTTTACTGGAATGATTTCAGGTCAAGAAATGCATTTTTAAGTGCCTTGGAGAGGTAAGGTCCTTGTAATTTATGAGATTGGAATGGTAAAACCGAACACCTTCTACCATCATGGTAATGTCAAAAGTTGTTTTCTTAGGAACAAGCCCATCTCCCTGGTCACTTCATTTTCCAGAACATTCTGATTTGGTAATGTGTCACTAGAGGGTGCTGCAAAGTTGTTTTGTAATATAGTATATAGAAAACTGGTACTTATTTTAATGTTGGTAGAAAATACAGGTCCAAACTTTCTGGATAGAAAATCTCTATGACGTACTGATGAACTATCACTGTCTGATAGGCTTGAACACCATAATCTGCAAAAAAGCTAGGAAAATTTTCAAGTTTAAATGAGAGACCCAAACCATAAGTTAATGAATAATAGTATGTTTAGGTTTTCATTATATGCATTAGAAAGGGTCTTGATTAGGACACCTTTGCACAATTCTATAATAGTTCAAATTTATTTCAAGCATGTCTTCTCACCATTATCATGCTATTATGTTGAAGCAAGAAGATTAATTAAGAAGGTGGGAACTGTACTCTTCTGGAAAGACTGAAGTAAAATCTTGTTCTTTCATATAAGATGAGGACCAGGCTTTTTTTTGGTTTTTTATTGTTGCTACAAAGACTTCTAAATGGAAGCAACAAACCAATAGAAGAAATAGTGTATGATATGGTGTTGGCTGAATTGTGTATAAATAATACAAATCACATCTTACATATTTGAGCTATCATGTACTTCTCACCTCTTACTTTACCAAATCACTAAATTACGGCGAGGCACCTAAAATATCTAGACTTCTGGCAGATATAGGACACTGTGAGAAATAATAGAGAAAACAGCTGCCAGTTAAAAGCCCCCTGTAAGATAATGAGCATTGAAGAGTGATACAACAGTTTGTGTGATTAATGTATTAGTATGGTTGTCATAATTTCAGCTAAATACAGTTCAGATGTGATAGCAGTACATGGAGGTGAAGGCTTCTTAGAAAATAAGCCCATCTTATTCCTATACATCCTCTTTTGTTTGATAACTTTATTCTGTCAGCTTTCCATTGCTTGTGATAGCTTTACTAAAATTAATTTCCAATGCATTTACAAATCACTAATTTCTGCCCAGTATGTTTGCAGATACTGGTTTTGAACTTAAAGGGACTCGTACAAGGCACTATAATGTATTTAGAGACCCATAAATCTCCAGGACCTGCTGCTGGCAGAGCAGTGCAAGTCACTGCCTCTGCTTGCAACCCTGGAGCTCTGGCATGTCCTGCTGGAACCATGACACAAAGGTTTGGGAGCATTGTGTCTCAGCAAGGAAAGAGCTGCCCTGCCCACAAGAGGGCTAATGTGGTTGTGAAATGCACAGATTTAGCACGTTGCTTGGAATACATTTTCAGGAACTGTGTTTTTGCCTGCACAGTCGTTTGCAGGGAGGTGTGGGTTCTCTCTGCTACATGGACATGTTTGTGTAGAAGTGTGCCCCAGATGAAGAGCAGCTCTTTATCAAGCTCTGGCCCAATGAGCTGGCTGCTGGCTCCCACTGAGAAGCTTCCCCTGCTGCTGTGGCTCACAAGCTACCCCTCCTCTGGCATCTCAGGTTGCCCAGGGTATTCTGACCTTTCTCAGAGGTAATTCTCTTTACTTTCCCTGTCAAGCTCAGATGCTCTTTTCTATCAGGCAACAAAAGAATGCAATGCGAACCTTAGCACACTATTCCACGTAACTGTTGGACTCTAGAAGCTCCTCACAATGCTTTTCATTCCTCTAGGGCTTTGAAAACAGCATGAAAAGGCTAGAAATAGGGTGGAGGGGAATATTCTCAGCAAGGTCACAAAAATGATCTAGTTGTTATTGACATTTTTGCCTCTTACAGCCACCCGTCTCAGAATAGAATGAAATCCTTGTCATTTATCTCCCTCAGTGGATCCTAACCCTGTCACAAACTGAAAATTATTTCCTTTCCACAATAGATAGTGCAATGTCCGAGCAGTAGTTAGTAGTTACTGTGTCAGTGCAAAGCAATAGGCAACTATGATAAGTAGCTTATTGACACAGTACATGGCAATTTCTCAGCTGGAACAATTGTGTCAATACACACTTGGGAAATTTGTAATTCATGGAAATGCTATTAGTAAATGATATGTCATTATGGAGAGACCTCTATTCCATAGGTTGACGCACATACTGCCATGGTCTGCTTTAGCAGTGATCTGATGCCCTCAGAAATAAATATTTTAAACAATTAATATATTTGCACGCCCAAAACAACAGAAAGAAACATTACACTTTGGACTTTTAAAACTGAGATCTTACTACTAAATTAATAGAAAAATTAAAATGAGTCACTGATCCTACTTACACATAAACAACTGTAGTGTTTGTGAATTTCCCTTTCAAAGCCTTTGAGCTACAGTGGTGATGAAAAAACATCCACAGTGTGTTTTCATTTTTCACTGTAGTCTTCTATAACTTCATAATATCTAAACCAATTTAAACCTGTATTAATAAAAATGCTTTGAACTGAGACCTTGCATGTCAACTTGCAACACAGAAAGAATTTTTACTGTCAAGTTATGATCCTCTAAATTAGAAGTTGCTTTATAATTGAAATGCTGACACAGACTTCTAATTGTAGAAGTGTTGGCAGGTGCTGCTATGCTAGCATTATATTAGCAACTTTTGCCTGTGAATCTTGTTCATTAAAGGTTATGCTTATATCATATGCATACAGATTATAGGCTGTGGAATGACAGCTGTGTAAAATCAGTCAAATTAAAACACATACTGTAGATGAAAACAGTCACATATTAAACAGATTAAATTAGTATCCTTCAAAGTTTCTTTCACTTCAAAAAATATAGATGGAAAATATTTTTATAGCTGCCTGCTTAAAAGTAAAATAGTTTATGTGATGGTTTATGATACAGCATTAATCATTAAGGGAAAATAAAAATATGTCTTCTCCTTTAACTAAACATTAAATTAGCTCAACTATAGTAGTAGTCTGAATTGCAAGTGAATAGAGTATGGACCTAATTGCTGTAGTGTTCCAACCCTCCAAGCAGTGCAGATGTTATGCAAATAGTTTTGTGTTCATTTTCAGATTGTAAAATGTGGTCCTTTTTGCAAAATCAGAATGGATACCGACTTGCATGCGTACAGAGTTACCAAAAAAATTAAAAAAATAAAAAAATCACTGAATTCCCCCATGTCTGGCTACTAGAAAAACCTTTCAAAGCACAGGCTTGTTTTAAGCAGTCTTAGTGACTGATCCAAACCAAAACTCTTGATCAAAAGGTAGTAGACAGATAAAATTCAAATCTAAATCTTACTGAGCTGCTGGTTTTGCTGAGGGTTTGTGTGTGTGCATATTGGGAATGTTTGGGCTCTGAAGTACCAGTGTGCTATGTAGGTACAAATGTCTTCTTAAGCCTTTTCTATCCTGCAGAAAATCATGGTCCCAGCGTGGAAATTGCTGATACGTTCTGCTGGTGTATGTTAGCTTATTTCCATCTCTGCCTAATGATAATTTACCATATAAATGCCTTAGGGATGAGACCTGAGGTAGATGCTGAAATAATAAAAATCATCCCAGTAGTGGTGAGGCTTTTTTCAGATTTTTAATGTTTCCATGTGCCTTTAGTAGGGAATTTCTGTTATTCAGTGTTACAATGCAGATGCTAATAGACTTAAATTATTTAAAATAAAACAAAACCATAACCAAATTAAAATAAAGATTTAAGAAAAATCTTTTTCTTTTATATTTCCTTTAGTTTTCTAGTTTTTCTTTGGTTTTTTGTTTGTTTGTTTGTATGTTTGCTGGTTTTTTTTCTGTTTTAGGAAGCTAATCAGTTTTATGTTAAAAACATATAATTGTTAAGCTGGTTCTGTGGCATTAATTTATCCTTTTTACATGGAAAACATACATTCATCAAGTCACCTCCCAACAGTATATTTAAAAGCATTGTTATTTTTAGTAGCTATTATTTTAAGTAGATATCATATTTCCATATATATTTTATTTGACAAGGAGGGGAAGAAACGATGCAAGGATAAAAATACTATTTCATGGTAACATTTCAGTGTTATTTATTGCAAGAAGTTGCATTCTTTATTCATCCCATCTATTTCTATCCTATCTATGGCTTATCTATACCTATCTTTACTGTTTGCTCAGTTACGTAGATTTGCTTTTCTCAGTTTGACCCTATGTGCCTACGTGTGTAGTAGTTCATTCCTACATTCATACATCACACATAATTATGAATTAATGTCTTCATCTTATTTGCTTAGTTTCTAACCCAACTTGTCTGCTGCTATCACACTCCATAATTTTTTATATCCAGTCACTTTTTTCTCTTGTCTGATTCATCAGGGTATTGGACCATAGTGAAATTATTGCCTTAATTTTTTTATTGGAAATTTTGAGAGAAATCACTGATGTCTTTGCATAAATTCCAAAATAAAATGTATGGAATACCAGCTAAATCTTTTATCAGTATCACTGGTTTTAAAAAGTCCCAACATTTTAATAATGGAGTTCATTTATCTGCCAACTGCATCGAAATTCTTTGTCACTGAGACTATATTTTATACAGAACTACTTGTTTGGTAATTTTTTAGGTAGAGTCAAAGCTTAGACATTTTTTACTTTGGATAACAAGCACAAATTAGGAAAAAAAAGAACAGAGAGAAGACAGCAGGATACATTTTCTGTTCTTGTTCTATTTCTCTCACAATGCATTTAGGAGAAGTGATTAAGATCCTGCAGCATTCTTTCTTCTCCTGATGTGATAAAGAGGATCCTCAGACAGCAGACTGCAGATATACTTTCAAAATTTGTCTCCAAATGAATCAGTGGAGAGAGGTGAAAAAAATATTTGACTTATTACTAGTTATTTTTATAGTTCAAGAATAAAATGTGCTATGAGTAATTTTCTTATTAAGAAGAGTCTTGGAGCCTGACATAGTTACTGGAGGGATGTTTGCATTGTCAAGAAACATAGAAGACAGGCTGAATTAGTATTTTATTCTTTATCAAAAGAAATACAGGACTGAAGAGGTGAGCCAGTTATAATGCCTTTATCAATTGCTCAAATATCTGCTGCCAGGCTGCTATAAGTAACTGTAAATTGGATAAATTAATGAACACACAAAGCAGTTGCTTTCAAAAGCCTGCATTAATTATAAATAAATAAGTTTTTTCAACCAAGCAGTAATTACATATTTGCTCTACTCAGTGTCTCAGACTTTTTCCACTGCACTCATACTTGCCAAGCTGGGCCTTTACCTGCAGAAGCGCATGGTTTTCCTCACTTGTAAGTGCAAATGGCTTTAAAATTGATTTTTTATATTAAAAAAAAAGAGGATAAGATATGAAAACAGAATTGTCAGAACACTCACAAAAATCTTATTGTTCTGAGCATACAGAAATGCCAATTTGATTTCACCTCTGCCACCTGGAGGAAGCAGATTTTGCAAGATTTTACATTTACTATCATTGTGGTTATTATTACTTCTCCTTCCTTTACTACTACTATTAAACAACTTTGTTAAAGTGAGATATCATGGTGTATATAAATTTCTACAAAGATAAAGCAAACAAAACTAAAAGGAAAATTACTTATTTTGCAGACAGCACAAACCTTAGCCATGTGCTACTGAAGCAGATCACATAATTTAAAGTCAAAAAAGGAAATTAACTGAAGTTAAAATGTCAGTGTTAATCTGTTAAAATACCACCATCGTCTCCTGCTGGTTTTGCCTCAAAAATATGTTAGAAAACCTTTAAATAGGGAGTAAAATATCTGTAGAGTGCACCTAGGTATTATTGCATTCATGGGTAATTAAAACTGTTGCCACCTAAAGAGTAACAGTAGTTTGGCATGAGCCAAATGGCCTTACATGTGCATATTGAAGTAAATATGTGTGTAAACATATCTGTATACATATAAAGATAGGAAAATATAGATGTGCTTTTACTCATACAGAGGAGTTTCTCTATTTTATAAACCCAATACCATTTTTTCTCTTATATATTTAGATCTGTCAAAGTTATTCTTCCATAACATTAAAGAAATAATGTTTTGCTGCATGATATAATGATGGTTCAGTTAGCAGGAAAAATTCTGTTGAAGGAAAAATTGTTTTCTGTAAGTAAAAACCTTCAATTCAAAGCAGGGATGTCTTTAGTTAAACCAACCTGTTTGTGGTCTTACACTGATTTAGAAGGTGTAGCTTAATCTTTTTCACAGAATCGTGGAATCTCAGAATGGTTTGGGTGGGAAGAGACCTTAAAAATCATCTAGTTCAAATTCCAATCCCCACCATGGATAGGGATACCTTTCACTACATCAGCTTGCTCAAAACCCCACCCAGCCTGACCTTGGACACTTCCAAGGATGGGGCCTCCATAACTTCTCTGGGCAACCTGTTCCAGTGCCACACTACACGCACAGTACTGAATTTCTTCCTAATATCTAGGCTAAATCTGCTCTCTTTCAGTTTAAAGCCATACCCCCATGTCCTAACACTACACGCTCTTATAAAACTCCTCCCTCCCCTGCTGTCCCTGCTGCTTTGGATACAGCCCAGAACATGACTGGCATTCTGGGCTGCAAGCGCACATTGCTGGGTCATGCTGAGCTTCTATCAGCCAACACCTTCAAGTCCTTCTCCTCAAGGTGGCCATCAAGTCATTCTCCTCCCAGTCTCTATCTGTGCTTGAGATTGCCCTATCCTGAGTGTAGGACCTTGCACTCAACCTCATTGAACCTCATGAGTTTCTCATGCACCACTTCATGTCTGCCAAAGTCCCTTTGGATGACATCCCTTTCCTCCAGCATGTCAACTGCACCACACAGTTTGGTGTCACTGGCAAACTTGCTGAGGGTGCACTCTATGGCACTGTTCATGTCACTGACAAAGTTGTTAAGCAGTGCTGGTCCCAATACTTAGAAACAATTGTTTGAATGACCTTTACTGGTGATTAGATATCTTTTTAATATACTTTCTTTAGTTTTGGCAGAAAATTAAGTTCTCTGAGGACTGGTGGTGTGCTACACTCTGAATTAACTGACAAAATGCAGTAATTTTTCCCTTCTGCTTAATTGTATTGTGGAAGCAATCAGTCATGCAGCAAAAGCAATTACATTTTTGTTTTTATTCTATTTTCTTACTATTTTTGTTAATATCAAAGTGCGCAGTGTGTTTGAAAAGATGCTCTCTCTCAAACATGCTGTCTCTCTGAGAGCAAGGAAGCAAAACAAATCCAACAGTAATGAAATAATTCTTGGTTTTGTGGTAGGATACAGGGAAGAAGAAAGAGATGCATATACATAAATATCTGATGAAAATATTTTCTCAAGGCACATTTAATAGATTTTGTCTAATATAAAAATTAGAAAGATGTGTCTGCCCTCTGCATAAAATTGCATCTGTTCAACAAACCCAAAAACACCTGAATGTCAGAAATACTCAGCTGAAACATTTTATTCACATCTGCTGATAATAATGCCCCATGGGCATTCAGAAGCCTCATGCCACTACTCTCAGTAGGTTTGGTTCATTAGCAAAGATTTTTTCCCTTGATGCACTTTTGGCCAACATGTAACATGACTATTTTTTTAATGTACTGAGTTTTCATCTCCCAGGGGGAAAATGTATCTATTTGCTAAAAGTTGAAACTATTATTGAAAAAAAAAAAACAACAGTGATTTTGTAACTCAAATATTTTACATAGGAAACAACTTCTTCTCAGGCAGCTTTATTGGTAATCACAAAGATCCAGGGCTTGGCATCACGACTTCTTCTCAGGCAGCTTTATTGGTAACCTTGGCATCACAAAGATCCAGTGCTACAGAGTACGATACCAACCAAATGACTAACCAGCAGACTGGGGTTCCTGTCTCAACTAATCCATGATATGGATAGGTAGTGTGGAAAACTATGATTTTGGAAAACATTTTGCTTTCCCTTTCAAGAATAATGAAGAGGATTGTTTTTCCATTGATTTGTAATACAGAAAAAGGCCCTAGTCCACTGGATTAAGTCCATCACAACTGGACTTGATCTTAGAAGTCTTTTCCAACCTAAACAATTCTATGATTCCATAAATACTTCATTCGAGTATACTGAAACAAATCTGCCTTCCCCACTCTATACTATTTGACTATGTACATCTTTCAGTGAGTCAGAATTATTTCCCAGTTTTAAGTGATATTCTGAAATCTCTAAGAGTCTGGGGAAGGTGTTGATGAGATCAACACTACCGCAGATTTCTTTGGATAACATGCAGTGATTTCTGTCCTTGATCACACTGAATCCAAGACTAGTTACACTATACTTGATAAGTCTAATTTTCCCCTGGTATAACCTGATGGAAAGTAGTGAGGATCCTTAGTGGATAAAGTGGCTATTGAATTTCTCACACATGAGAATGGTGAATGCACTTGCAAGGTGTTAAGTTTATCAAAAAACCCAGTATCCAACATGGAGAAGATCAGTCTTGACACATTAATGTCAAGTTTAAAGGATCAAATCAATCCTGATCATCCTTTAATCACATATCTTATAATTATGTGAACTTTCATATAAGCAAATTTTAATTTTTTAAAAAATGGATCAGGAAGAATAAAATCAAATAATTTTGATGGGCCAAAGTTATCATTTCTAAATAGGGTTTACTAAAAGATATTTTATTATTTTGATGTCAGATTTCATCAAGTTCAAAGAAAATTAAAAACTATTCTCCTTTTTAAATACCTTGAAGAACAAGCAGTTGTGAAATTGCACTTAGTAGTATGCAAAGGAGATAAACTTCGATCTTGGAAATCTTATTAGTAATAACCCTTTCATACACCATAACTCTCAATGTACAAGAAGAACAATACTTGTGTTGATATCTCATTATACTGTTCATCAAATTATAAATGTAATATGTTTTCGTGTATTTTGTATATAGTATTTTAAAAGATCTGTAATACGTTATTTTGTAGGCTTGTTTGGAAGAGCTATGAATATATTTACCAAACAGTTCATTTAACAGATTTTACAGGTTTTCAGAATAAGATATTGAACTTTTTTTTCAATATTCCTCCAGCCTTATTATGTAAAATATTGCACATCTTAAGAGCATTGATTTTTTTTCCCCTTTACTGGAATACTTTGGAGTTCAAATTAATATTAAGTAACTTTCTTTAAAGTTCTTTTTCTTGACTCTTGAGCTTAATAGGCTGAAATTGTATTTAATGGAGCAGAGAGGAGAGTGAGTGGGCAGGGAGAGCACAATCACAGAGGGTTTGGGCTGTGGAGTGCTGCAGATTGCAGCAGGACTCTCATTCTGGGACCTGGATTTCTCCTTCCATGCTCAGTGCAGAGAACTGCAAGATACTTTATTTTCAAGGTACAGCACCTCCTCCCTCTCCTTCTTCAGTGGCCTTCATGTCTTTCTCTTGCACAGTCTCACTCCTGCATCTGAATGGAACTGTTGAAGAGGTTTTTTTCTCTGCCCTTAGCTGTGTTACCCCACAGGTGTTACTGCCATCGTTGCTGATGGGCTTGGCCTTGTCCAGTGGTGGATCCAGCTGGCATTGGCTCTGTCTGTTATGAGGGAAGCTTCTAGCAGAACTCCCATGGAAGCCACCACCATAGTAGCACCCCACTGCCACTAACAAAACCTTGCCATGCAAACTCAGTACAGACACTTTTAACAAAAGTCATTTTTACTACCTGTTTCCTTCAAAAGCTAGGAAAGAGACCTGCTTGTAAGACCACATTTTCTCCTTCCCCATGCTGCTGTGCTGCAGTTTTGATCTGAAGCCCAAGCAAGCCCAGAGCCCCACTGTGCTAGAGAACCTGGGGCTGCTGTGGGTTCTGCAAGTCCAACCTATTCCAAAGTCTTCCCACCCCAGGGATCTGGCCTAGGCTGGAGTGTGGTCATCACCAGCAGCTGACAGACATCTGAGTCCCTGGGTAGGACATATGCAAGACAGATTTCAAAGCAGAAACTAGTGCCTGAAACAGATTAGGGAAGACTTTTAGTTTTGATACTAACCATTTTCTGGGAACACTCTGGTATATATTAAAAGTAAGGAAGTAAATTACTACAGCAATTAAGTACTCTTTCTGCTGTAAGGGCAGGAGTGTGAACCAGAAACAAATCTGTTTTGTATCCACCCAAGGATTACAGAAATCATGTGAAAATCTCAGGTACTTGAGGCAGTGCTAAGGAGTGATAACTGTATCCTTCATTGAAATGGCTTCCATTTAGCCCCATCATTTGGAAATGATGAAAAAGGGGAAATGAAAGGTAAAAGATGAATGTATCTACACAGAATGAGAGTACGCATGAAAGATGATCCTACACAGCATACCAAATATAGCTCTAAAGATCCAGGAGTTAATGAGAGTGTCACTGGTGGTTAATGCAGTGCTCTGCATGGGATATGAATGAGGCCATACCTTCCCATGGTAGGGAAAGTGTATTTTCAAATTGTCTCTGATACCAACATGCAACAATTGTGAGCAAATATTGAACTCATAATGGCAATTATTGCATTTTAATTACTGAATAAATTATGTTGCATATAATAGACAGTAAATTGCAAACATTTTGCAACTTTTTAAAAGCTTAAAAACTGCTATCTACCAAGAAAAAAAGAATCCTGTTTTCTCAAAACCATGAAAAAAATAATGAAAACCATTACTTTCCTGAAGTTGATAATTTTATTTGAAACATGAAACGAGATAATTGGAAAAAACCCATCATGATAGACACACTTCCCTCCTGCTTATCTTCCTTTTCTTCAACTCCCAGCTCAGATAGTTGCAACAGTAGGGAAATTGGGATTACATCATCTGTTCTGTGCGGAATACTAGAAGTATGAGTTGCATTGCTGAATAATCAGATTTTTTCCTACTAGAATGACAATTCTGTAGTTTGAGCTAATACACTATCCTGAAAATTTAATATCTTTGCAATCATTTTAATATAGAACAGAACAAAGCTGTGCTGAAAGATGCTTACATTTAAATAAATTAGAACAAACTAGCAAACTGCAGAGGTTGAGACACACGGTGAATTGTGCACATGAGGCAACTTTATCGAAACAGGGTTCAAAACACGTTTTATCTCCAAGTTCTTGAGAAATGAAAAGAAAATCAGCAATAAAGGGAGCAATAGAGGAAGCTAGCTTTTTCACACAGTAAGCAAACCTTTGTAAGGGCAGATCCACCGCATAATCCTTATTTACTGGAGTCTAAACTCTTGTAGGCAAATGTAAATATTCTGCACAAGAATGTGTGCATAATGTCGATATTCTTTATTCCTTCAGAGCAAGGCCTCTTCAGTATAGCTTATTGTCAATACAAAATAGCTGTCTGTGTAGAGAAAAGAAAAAAACACTTTGTCCCCTGTAAACTTAATCTCTTGCTCCTAAATGAAGCTTATTCTAATTTGAAATAAGTTTTTCTTGAGTCTTGGCATCTAAGTGTTTTTATTAAATAAATATGTATAAACAAGCTCCTTATTACAGATTCCACAAAGAGCTTTAATCAGGTCTCTAAATTATGGTTTTAAGAAAATCCTATTTCTTGTGTATGCTGTGCAGTTTTCTTATTTCCTACATTTGGTAAAATCTGTAAACAAAATATTCAGGATTTCATGACATCACTGTGACGTATAGAGATACAGTAAGTAAGTATCCCTACTGAATATACTCAGTTCTGGAATATGCAATGTGTGGCAGTATTTTAAAATTAAGGATTCCCTAATGTTCACTGTGTTTGTTCTGCATGTTGTCAGTGTGATCTAGTGAGAGAGTTTTGGTATTGTGAAGTTTTAGTTAAGTTAGTGGTCGTTTTGCAGTATGCAGTGTAAACTTGCATGTAGGCAAGGCTTGAATGTAGATTCAAAAAAAAAAGGAGGGTGAGGAGGTGGGGTGGTGTTCTTTAGAGTATTATTACTCAATCATCTAAAAAGGTTGGTATGTCATATTTTGTCATTTGATAATTATTTTGCAATGCTCTTAGCAGATATATTGCTTCCCTAGGTAGTGATTGTCTGAAGATTTCATTACAAACAGGAGCCTTCAGGGAAGAATGTTGCTTAATGAAATTAATCATTATACGGGTTTACTCTTTAATAAGGTACTTTGCAAGAGATTATTTCTTGATGGAATATATTAGCGCAGATACGCTGTTTTGACAGTCAACACACTATATGAGAAAGAGAGTAGGAGAAGGAGAGAAGGAGGGAGGGAGGGAAGGTGGAAAACAGGGAGAAAATTAAAAATATCTCTTCACCATACCTTTCTCTGCCCCCCTTGAGATGGGGGAATCATTTCACCTCAGTGGACCCCCTGCTTGTTGATCATGTGCTAGATAGGAGATGACTACATGACTGCAGAGGGAAGGTGTGTGTTTGGTACATTTTTGAGCTTATTGTGCCCTTCAGGTGCCAATGCAACCCAGATAATCAGTAGAGAGGCTGGACTCGATACACAGAATTATGATGAATGTTATGATGAATGTATGATGAATGATGATTTTACCTTCTGTTCACATTTTATCCTTGAGAATATTTTTTTCTCAGAATCGGAGCATCATTGATTCACTTGTCTTTTCAAAGTGCAGGATGTTAACATGTTAAATTCTTTAATTTCTTCTTCCTTTTTTTTTTTTTAATAGTGCACTATCTATAAAGCTTGAGGCTACATACAATTGTGCCGCTTGGAAAACCTTTGTTTAATAAACAACAAAAATGAATCCAAGAGTTTGGATAGTTATAACTGGTTACAGCATCTTAAGACATACTTCTAGTCAAGCTTCAGATCACACATTTCTGATAGATTTTCCTGAAATCTATTTTGTTTTACTTGAAAATATAGTTTGCTTCTTACACAGTGTTTTCCTAACTGTGTTTGAGCGTAAGGTAATGTTTGAAGGTTAAAAGAAGGACTGTCTTCCATGACCACCAGTAGCGTTATTAAATCACTAGTGTGTCATGGATTAGCATTTGAGACTTTTAGAATTTGAGAATTTCATCCCTATCTTTCTTTGGATTAACATTCATCAAGACTTCGTATTGTCTCCAGAGTTAGTCTACAGGAAAGAAAATCAGCACATTACCATGAAATCAGAATTGTCTCACAAGTCAAGTCTAAACAACTCTGAAAATCATCCAAGGATGATGGGGGACGATGCAGAAGCCCAGGTTTCAATTTTGTGTATGTCCAGTGCCAGGTTAGTTTTCTTCAGGCCACACTGGTAGAGGAAGAAATGGCTTCTGCCTCACTGCTGAAGTGTTGAAAGATCTGTCTTTCATGATAGAGAGTCCTAATAGAAAAGGTATGGACTTTTCCTCCCTCTCTTTCCATCCATGCACAGCATCTCTTAGGCATAGATTTTTTTTTATTTTTATATTTTAGTTCAACCTGTTTTCAGAATTCACAATAAATGACCTTCTGAGGCGAAAAAAATGCTATATACTCCAGCAAAAGGTGTATTATGGATTTAAAATAAAAAACTAGAAATGTTAAAAACAGATAAGGCTTATGAAAGGGCGTGGCATTTTACTTGGTTTTATTATTTTAAACACAGGTTTAATTCACAGAAATTAGCTAGAGATCGATAAGCTTTTTTCCTCAAAGAACACAATCTGCAAAAGAAAGGAGGAAAAAGCAATTATTTTTGTGAGCATAAACTATCAGATTTGCTAATTTGGACACTAGCTTCACTCTGAAGCTTAGCCAGGCTTTTATAATTTAACAAGTAGCCCTGGTAATCTGCTGCATTGTGCACAATCATTTACCATTTCTAATTAAAATTGACAACCCCCCTGAAACTTCCCCTAGACAAATGTGGCAAGTTTAGAATAGCTTCAATTGGTTTAACTCTTTGGGACTGTATTTTTACTTACTTAGGATCCTTTTATAAAGGAAGCAACAATATATGGAACACTCTAGCAAGCCTGTAAAAATGCCCAGAAAATAGATTTCTTGTGATGATGTGTGAAGTACCTACAGAACCTTTACCATATGAAAAAACATAGTAAAAGCACCATTTTCCCTCTAGACATTTTAAAGACACTTTGTTCTTATTTGGAAGCAGAGTCTCTGAGAAAAATATTGTGTCATATACAATGTGATCACTGCTGCTGCCTGGATGGCTGCTTGTCTGTTAAACTCCAAACTCCTACTGCAAAATACAGCATGTGTGCTCGGGCTCTTATAAATGACCTACTTAATCTTGATAGAGGCAGCACTGGACCACCTCATACAAAGGTAACATTTCATGCCTTCCCTCCTGCATCGAGACGGTGTCCTTGTGGTTCAATCAAGGAGTGACTGGAGGGTGACGTACAACAATTTGTGCATTAGGAAGCCAGAATCCTTCAGGGTTTTTTTCTGTTCAACACTGAATTATTACAGTCCTCTCTTCTGTATGTAACTGTCATTAAAGCTAGTTAATTCAACATATTAATAGAAAATATTTTTCTCTACTTCTACAAAAATAAGTGAAAATAATGCAGGCCTTAATCACTAATGACCTTTTTATTCTTTTTTTTTTTTTTATGGAGCAGATGAATAGTGGGGAAAACATTGCTGATTTATATATGTGCAATGTACAGTCATGTAAGAGCGTGTGCATTTTGCATATTTCAGGAGATGGATTTTTGCCTGCAGCAATGCAGTCCATTTCTGGAATGTCCAGAGTAAATTCCCGAGACCATACGTGGGGGAAGGGAGATAGAGAGGCAGGGACAAGGTGATACCAAAATGCATATCTGATGCTTCTCTTGTATTAGGGGACTTCTGGAAATTGATGTTGTTAGCATCTTGGCAGAGTACTGAAGTAGCTGTTGTAGAGGCATTTCATTCTGGAAGGAAAGTGCATTTTTTTCTTGATAGTGGGGCTCTTTTGCTGTATGAATACTAGACAGATGATGCTGAAAGTCAAGTCTTGGCCAAGAGACACAGAAAGTGTTGTAATAGACATACAATGCATATATTCAGTAATCATCTTGTTTATAATATAAAGAGAACTGTGTTCTTTGAATGTATGTCTTGCAGGTAGACAAATCAGGAGATTGGTTCCAATACAGGATTTTGCATTCCAAACTTTAAAGACAGTATAAAAGAGGATTGGCCAGAATACTTGTGGATTTTGAAAAGATTTATTTTTCTGTCTTGCACTTGTGCCTTTGCATGTGGCAACGAGGTCCAGGGAGAGAGTTGTTTCCTTGAGAACTTGATGACAGAGACATTGGTTCAGAGAGAAGAAGACGGAGCTCTACATAAAAGTTCTGAGATTTACACAGAAGAAAATCACAAATATACAAGAAAAGAAAAACCAGACTACTTTCTGTGTCTTCATTTTCTGTCTCAATGTGTGTGTGTTTTGTTTTCTGTTACAGATGAGTGCAGGAATTTTGAAGAAAAATCCCCAAATTTCTATTTATTACTTAAATTTGAAACCAATTTTTTGTAAGTTCTTTGTGAAAAGAGGGAAGACATAAAAGTCCATAAAAAGTTATAGACTCTTTCCTAGTGCAATAAAATGAGTCTCTTTTTTTATACCTGTTATTTATTTAGACTGAGTAATGTACCTGACCTAGCCTATGCTTCCTTTTTTCTGTCTTCGTTGATGAGACATATGAACAACATTTATTTCCTTGTTTCCCTCTCCTTCTCTCTCTCTTCTCAACTACTTGAATTCATGTACAGCGTATTTTGGCTTCGTGTATCTTCTTGCATGATGAAGCATCTGCCTGTGGTGCTGAAGCTACTGGCAGTGCCTGTGTTTGCCCCAGAGCACATTACAGATGGTAGTGTCATTGCAGATAATGATAGCCTAATATACTCAGGGTAGCAACAGGGGACAGATGCTGCTTTTGTTCAGGTTTCAGTGGCAGATCCACCCTGTAGACTGTGGTGGAGAGGAGAAAACGCCTCCAAAAAACAAGTAGAGCTGGCGATTTAGGTAAAGGCCACTGGGTGGGGCAAAAGCGTACATCATTAAAAACAGAACAAAAAACCCAACTAAAACACCCTTGGATGATTTGTTGGAAACAGCTGTGCAATCAAAACATGATTTTTTTGCCAGTAGATTCTCAGATATGTAAAATATCAGTTTCTACTTATGAAACAGTACACATTCTTCATTACTTTTATTACTTCCATGATAATTTACATCAGATTACACAGAGGACCATTTCAAGGTATTTTGTCTCTCAGGATATGGAAGTGAGTAAATTGCACCCTATAATCTTCCATCATCCCCAGTGCTTTTTCCAGGGAGGATTTACACTCACACATAAAATAAACATTTAAACCCCTACTGTAGAATGGCAAAGGCCTTTTCTTCAGGAGACTACAAGCATCTGAAGTACATGCTGTTTATCTTTTGCCTTTGTGCAGCATAGTCAGATGAATAAAGCCTTATCAGATAATAATGTTAAGTAGGAATTTAGCACTATTTTTCACTGAGTGTAGTATTTTAACAAATTGCATTTTTCCTATTTCTCAGTTTAATAGCCTGAGATAATTTTAAAAAATTACAAATTTTTAATGATTAACATGATTTTAGCACAAACCAGCATTTTTTCCTCTTGCAGTTAGTAACACTAATGAGAGAATGGAACTCAGGTTATCCATGTCATCAATCATCCATGTTCAACTACTGTACCAGAAACACAGGAGAGAAGCCAGTAGCTGAGCGAAAAAAAAGAAAAAAAAAATCACAGTGTGTATGAGATTAACTTCTTGTACATCCTTTTACCAGCACTCAGATCTGCCATCTGTTTTCTGCCATAAAGTAATTGCTCTGCTAAAGGTCCTTGAAGAGGTTTCTTCCCATAGCACTGCTATCCTTTTCATATTTTTCTGTGGGAAGGAAAACTGTCGGCTTGACTTCAGCAAGCCCCTAAAATGGAAGACATAAGGAAGAATGGAGGAGGTATTACAGGCTTTTCTAAGAATTTTTACCCCAGACATTTTCCTGAAGAGTGACCAGAAAACGAATAACAAAAGAATCCCCCATGTCTTTGTAACACTACCAACAATTTCTAAATTAGCCAAAAGAACTGTTCTGCATGTAGATGTCGATGAAGCAGCTCCAAGATAGAATACTGCCCTTTCTATTTAGAGAAGACCATAATTTTTTTCCCTGTTCATCTTCCTATATTTTCATGGCTGTATCCATCTATACCTCCAGAAGACCTCTCACATTTATGAACTCGGTAACTGTTATCACTTGTGTCATAGGGTCAGTGGACAGGACAGTACCAATTTCTGTAGGGAGAAAAGAACACCATCTCTTTTTTAGCAAAAAGACTGAAGCAAGGTGATAAAAGCCATTATACTTCCTCAGTCATTTAACACATTGGCTGGCACAATTTTTCATTGACCTCACATCTTTCTGCAAACATCCCGTTTGGAGCTACTTCCTGTGAGTAAAGCAGCCATCTGCTGGGGCTGCAAGTCCTTCTGCCCCTGGAGAGGACTGTTTCACCTGATTGTTTTTAGAGTAGCTGACTGCCTGGACTTATTTCTACTTGCAGTGCTTGGCCTACAAACAAACTGCTGATTTCAGCCCATTTCCTGTTCATCAGGCATACCAATCAGCAAAAACCATTAGAACAGATGTTACTATCTTTAAGTGGCTTTAAGAGAGAAGACACTGAAGAGCTGAACTACCTTGCAGAAGTTTCCAGATGTGAAAGGGTCTAATGCACATCACTTTTTTGAGGTTCCTAGCCTGTGCATTAATGAATTTTATTGTCCACTGTTGCCAGCTTTGCATTTTTAAAAATTTTAAAAAACAGCTTGAGGGAAAGCAAGCGTAGTAACAAATAACAGTACTCAAACTGCTTAGGCTGTTTCAGGGGATATCAACAGGGCAAACAAAAAACCTCTGCTAATGTCTCAAAATACCATTTAATTGTCCTGTTATGGTTGTGCTAAACATAGAAACAGAAAAATTAATCTCAACAAGTTATGTAGTTTTGCAGAAAGGGCATTTACTGAAATGTGAAGACATTACCCCTGGCTTGCTAAGTAAGTGTATAAATAAATAAACCTGGATAATGGATATCGAACTCATAACTTCTGTCCTGTAACAACAAGATCATCTTTCCACTCTGCCTTGCACTGCAAAGCTTAGATAGTAATGCTTTTTAATAATGTCATTACTGATAGTACTTATTACTTAAAAGATTAACCAGTGTTGTAGTACAACTGCCAGTCAAACTGTATCTGCTTATACCAGAACTGAATCTGTTTCGTAAGGCATTAGAGAATCTGAAGCACTTCAAACATGCAGGCAACCCTGACCAAATACAAATTAGGAGACTGAAATACAAGTTTGGGTTTTTCTCCAGGTAACTCTCCCTATCGTCACCTACAGTACAAAGCAGAGTCTTTCAATTATTTCATTTTGAGGGCCTACTATTGGCTTGAGCATCCTCTAACAAGGTCTTCCAAGGTATCTTCTTCCCAGCATTGAAAGGTTATGGCTTACTACTCTTCCAAAAATCGGTCATCATCCCAGTCTAAAGAAGTTATAGCTTTCCAGCCTATACAGAGAGTACACTGCAGATTTCCATTTATATTTATACCTCCTGAATTTCCATCCTTGTCTTGGACCATAGAGAAACTCTTCTTTTTCATTATTGTGTCAAGAATTAAATGTGGCAATACATTCAATGTGGGTTCCATAGTCAATAAACAATTATCAATAGCAACTTGAAATATTCATTTAGGGCCTAAAGTAAATTTAATAAAAATTGCATAAGATTTAATTAACATAAAACACCCAAATAAAAAATGAATTAAATAAACTAAAATAAAGTTCATGTTTTAATCAGCAAAGCCTTGTTGCCTAACAGCTCCTCCAGGCTTAATGTTCAGCTTAGTTTCTGGATCACACTCTTACAAACTGCTGCACAGAGACATAAATCTGACTGCAGCTACTGTATACTCTTGTGAGAATGAGTACATGTGTATATTTCTGAGTGGGAATGTGAAATATAGCGTGCTGGTGCATTGCATGTGAGTTAGTCCTTTCTGTATTAGGGAAAATACATTGCAGTATACTACTCTTAAAGAACACTGCCAAATATTTTTAGCTTTCTTTTGTTTGGGGTGGTACCAGAGAAATTCAAGAATAACATTGGACTCAATTAGATAGTATGAAAGCAGAATAATGTTATTGACTTCATTGGAATTTTCCAGAATAGACACCAACATGTTTGAAATCTTACATTAGCACAAAGTTCCCTCCTTTGGCACGCCTTCAGAGCAGTATTTTTCTTTCTTGAGGCAAAATAAAAAAAAAAAATTTCACAATCTGTTAATCCATAGATCTAGGACACACGTGTTTCAAAATAATGTCCAAACTTACACTTAAAGCCATGCAACTAGATAAATTGTCTGGATTATGTCACATGTGTTAGCCTGCTCTGATCCACTCTGACTCATCATGCAATCCTCTGAATATGAGTGAAAATGCAGCCTGAGATATCTTTTCCTCCTCTGCTTATTTATTAAGGTTCAGCAAAACTTGACCACATCATGCTCTGAACAATAAGGCTATTGTTGTCTGACAACATAGAGCAAGCAACCAACACACTAGCCAGAGATTTCTTGGATCTAAAGTGAGTGGGAACTCCCAGTAGATGCCCACTGGCCCTCCTGGGACCCTGCTCTCGCTGCTGGGAAGATGAAGAGAGAAATATTGTGTAGTATTAGCTGCAACACTGGGTCCAGGATGTATCAGACATTTTTTTTTTGTATGCTCAAAGACATGTTTAAATTTTCCTGACAAACATAAAAAACCTGCAAGTTGTGTTAATAACTACATGGAAATTAACTTGCATGGTCCTAGCTTTTATGTTTATTAATAATCTACTCCATTGTCCAGTGTATATTTCTGCTAAGGACTTCTAGCATATAAATTATCAAAGATTTTTTTGTTAAATTTCTCCATCTGTAAATCATAACAATGTTGATCTGTATTGCAAAGATTGTAAAATAAAAGTATCAAGAAGTACTTTCTGAGCCTCAGGTAGAAAGTTGCACACAAGTGGAAAGCATCTTTTTTATTTTCTGAAGTCTGTAAATGACTCCGCAGCTCAGAGCAGACTTGTGAAAAGCAATTCTTTGTGGAAAAATAGTTCACATGGTCCTACAGAAGACAAGCAAGTTCTTTTGAGAAAGTTGTGTTCTTCAAGTACAGCTAATTGAATTCTAGAAATGTGGGAGGAATTACTGAAAGAAATCATGTTAA
The DNA here is from genome assembly GCF_000277835.1 of Geospiza fortis. Classification (NCBI taxonomy): domain Eukaryota; kingdom Metazoa; phylum Chordata; class Aves; order Passeriformes; family Thraupidae; genus Geospiza; species Geospiza fortis. The sequence goes on along the minus strand of NW_005054350.1, from coordinate 2,286,316 downwards.
TATTCATCATTAATATTAAACACAACTTGTTGGGGTTTTTAAAGCAGTACTGATTTTCAAGTGTCTTGTTAAATGACTAAAGATCACTATTAAAGAGAGTCCCCTCTGACAAGCCTGTGGCCACTCTATCTCAAAAAGAACACTTGTGGAAAAAAGGATAGTCATCCTTTCACTATTTAGATGACTTAGAGAGTCACTGCATGAAAGTTCTAAGGTTAATCACAAATTCAATAGAAAATGTTTTTAAGGGTGAAATATAGCAACATGTTGGACAGCCCAGAAAGGACAAGCTCTCAGGTACACTCTTGATTTAAAAAAACTTGCTAAAATACATAGTTTTGATGAAGGATATTTTCTAATTTAAAATTATTTCTCTGGAATAAAGAATTGCATCCACATCTCAGTCCTAGACCACACAGTTAAACTGATTTGATTTTGATGATGTGAAGAAAGTTGCTCAGTCTTCTTCAGATATTATTTCCTAAAACTTTTCTTTGGTAAAACTTTTTAAAAAAACATTTTAAAAATGAGACCTAAATGGTAGCCAAATGGTTTTTGTAGTGGGGAGGGGCATCACAAACCAGAGAAGGATCATGAACTTCTGAACTAACTATTGAAACAGAGCTGGCGTTTCCCTGCTGCAGAGAGTTCACTCTGGCTGAATGCTGGACAGCCACCAAAGCTTCTCTATCACTCCCCTTTCTAAGTGGAGCTGGGGAAAGAAATGTAACTGAGGGTTTATAGATTGCGATAAGAACTAGGAGAAATCACTCACCAAACACCATCATGGGCAAAACAGACCTGAATTCGAGATGTTAATTGAATTTATTACTAACAAAATCAGAGCAGGATAATGAGAAGTAAAATAAGACCTAAAAAACACCCTTCTCCTATTGTATTTGGATTGCCCCCAGATGGAGGAAGAAAGGAACGATGAATCTGACTCCATGTTCTCAGAACTCTAATTTATTATTTTATGATACTATATTATATTAAAGAATACTAGACTAAACTATACTAACGAATACAGAAAGGATACTTACAGAAGGCTAGAAAGATGATAAGGGAAACTCATGACTCTTTACTGAGCTCTGACACAGCTTGACCCTGATTGGCCATTGAGTCAAAACAATTCACATGAAACCAATGAGACAACCACCTGTTGATAAACAATCTCCAAACACATTCCAAAGGAGCAAAGCACAGGAGAAGCAAATCAGACAATTATTGTTTTCCTTTTCTCTGAGGCTTCTCAGCTTCCCAGGAGAAAAATCCTGGGCAAAGGGATTTTTCAGAAAATGTGAATGTGACATTCTCGCACCCCACCTTTCTTCCCAGCTCTCCCTCCTCCCCCAAGCAGTGCAGGGAGACAGGGAATGGGGGTCATAGTCAGTTCATGACACGTTGTTTCTGCCTCTGCTCAGGGAAAGGAATCTTTCTGCTGCTGCATTGTGGGGTCCCTCCTGTGGGATATAGTTCTCCATGAATTCCAACGTGAATTTATCCTGTGGGCAACCATTCTCCGTGAACTGCTGCAATGCAAGTCCACAGGGTGCAGTCCTTCAGGCACAGGCTGCTCTGCCCTGGGTCCCCCCAGTGTCACAATTACTACCAGGAAACCTGATCCAGCGTGGGCTCTTCTCTCCACAGGTCTGCAGGTCCCTGCCAGAAGCTTGCTCCAGCATGGGTTCACAGCCTCCCCTCAGGATTCCCCTGCTCCAGTGTGGCTGTCCTTCAGGGGCTGCAGCCAAGTCTCTACATCCCCATGATCCTCCATGACCTGCAGGGGCTCAGCTACTTTACCATGGACTGCAAGGGAATCTCAGCTCCTGCCCTTCCCATTCCACTGACCTTGGTGTCTACAGAGTTGTTCCTTTCACAAATTCTTACTCCACTCTTCTCTGACCACAGCTAGATGTGCACAATAACTTTTCTTTCTTTTTCTTAAATATGTTATCGCCGATGCATTACCACCATTTCATCCCAGTCTTGGCCAGTGGCACATCCATCTTGCAGCCAGCTGGCATTGTCCCTGCTGGACATGGAGGAAGCTTCTGGCAGCTTCTCACAGATGCTGTCCTGTAGCCCCTCCCCACTACGGAAACCTGGCCATGCAAATCCAATACACCTGCCTTGTGTCCAGTGATGCAACATCTCTTTTGATAGTATAGTGAAAACTAAGGTGAGTAATATTCTACACAAGCTAGTATTTCTTGGGGAGATTTTAGTGACACTTTTTCTGGGGGGGCTTGTGTTCCTCTTTTTTGCTGCTTCTTTTTGTTGCCATTTATATTTCACATAAGCAACGGTGGTCCTGGTTAATGTGCCCAAAAAATTGTGGCATGGGCTTTAAACCTATTTCAAAGTTGTTTAGATGCACCTTAAAGGGCAAAAATATCCGCCCTGTACCTTGTGCTTTCTCTCCACTGAGTTCAGCTACAGGGCAAGCTGCTGCAAAGAAAGTGTTGCTGCAAATTTGTCAGCACAACGCCCCCAAATCAACATGAAATAGAGGTCAAAACAAAAGTGAAGGGCAAATCAGTTATTGAGCAACCTCTAAAGAAAACCAAGGCCAGGTTAAATGCAGCTTATGTAAAAGAAGAGATTCAATAAATTTATGGAGCTGAAATCCTGATTCTCAGGCTCAAGCAAATGAGAGCTGAGTGGAGAATACATTTTATTGGCATCAATCTTCAGTGCTGTGCCCCAGACAACTGACCCTGTGGATGACTTGAAACACAGTTCTATTAGTCATTGGATCTTTCAGTTCCTGTGATTCCTTACCTGGGATCTTTGCCCAGAAGAACATTTTATGTTTCGAAAGATTGTTCATCAGTTATACGAACAACTACCCAGAGTGAAGTAGAGGATCTCTCTAGATAAGAAAAAGAGGCTAACATTAAAAAATATAAAAATTTGAAACATTAAATGTCTAAATTTATATGCTCTACAATTAAAAATAGCATGATTTTGGAGGACTTGCATTATTTGCAGAATCATTTCAACATACAAACTGCATACCACTCATTCATTTGAGAAGCTATATGTGAGACTAGTTAATGCATTCAGATATCTATAATGTATTGCAATTTAACCCTTTTACACTCATTTTACAAAGCCGTGTGTCGATTCAACAAGTGTAGTGTTATTGATTTAACTTGTAACATCCAAGCAGATCAGTTTGATGCATTTCTTCTTCTAAACTAAGTAAACTGACTTGAAAAGTGACTCTGCATTTTGGTTTCTGATTACATCTCAGAACTACTGGTCATGAGCCAAGCAACTAACTGAATTTTTCATTTTCTTACTCTCCTAATTTTAAATGTGTATTTGAATTCCAAAATTTGATTGCAAAGCGTGCAATATATTCCCCAGATGTATAGAATCTACTGTAAGAACTAAAGGTAGAATGAATGAGGTATTTTTATTTTAAGAAATGAAGTATCATCTACATCTTCATGAATCTGTAAATCTTACAGTATTGACATTCTTACTGTCAACAAGCTCATCTAAGTATGAACAGCTTTGCTAGGGACAGTTAGATTCAGGTTTAACAAATCAGTTCAGTGTTTCACATAGTTAAAATTAGTTTTAGAAATCAGGATTGTAGCACACATTTGCAGTTGTAATACTGTAATGCTCATTCTAGCCAGCCCCAAGGCTGAGAGGTCATAGTTTACAATGATTATCACTTTCTATCCAGGGAATTAAAAATTCACTGTAGATATTAAAGGACTTTATTGCTACATAATAAATAGAGAATCCTTCCTTCCTTCCTTCCTTCCTTCCTTCCTTCCTTCCTTCCTTCCTTCCTTCCTTCCTTCCTTCCTTCCATCAATACTTATAAACAGAGATTTCTTTTGGCTGTTTGTATACTGTATTAAAATATTCTTTTATTTCTTCAAGATAGTACTATGTATTTTTACTCAAGGTTACTTCATTCCACATTACACTAAAATAGATGAGTGATTTAATTGTTTTTTATACATTTCAGTGTCTGATAGATGACTATAATTTTTGAAAGTATAGAGGACATTTGATATCCAGTTCAATTCCTTCATGATTCTAAGAAAGTAGTAACCTCAGCAGACATCAGGTTTTTTTTGTATCATTCTTCTTTTCATTTGAGAAGAAATGCTCTTTTGAAATAAATATTTTTTAAAGCATTGTAACAAGCAGTAGTGGAATGCCCTTTGCCATAATCTCTTTAACTACAGATCATGCCTGGGAAAAAGTGGCTCTGTGTAGCCAGGATATTTCTTAAGAATAAATTTAGTTTGTGTGCTCTTTGGGTCCTTTCCTGTATTTACTGCTGTATTTACCAAGCATAAAACAACTAGAAAAATACTGTTCATGTCTTTTTATGGGGGATAGTTTTATCAATTGAAAATAACAATTGAAGTTAAAAAACTCTAAAAACATTTTCTATTCCTCCACTTCATACACATAAGTTTTCTTAATCTCTCTCTATATAAAACTTTCAGGATGTCATAAATATTATTTGGGTGACCAAAGCTAAATTCAGAATTTAGTTTCAGGAAAAGAAACCCAAAACTCACTCTAAATGTATTTGGATATGCAAGTTTTCATGGCTTATGCTTTATACATTAAGACTTTTAACAGACTGCAGCATAATTGGACTATGACTTATTCCTATTCTTCTTCTATAGATTCATTCTATTAAATTATAGCACTCTTTTAATTTAATTTTCTACATTTTTCTTTTTCAAAATATAAGGACTGCTGTTGGATCAAATAATTGAACTGCTAAGGGCCAAATATATTTGGATGGGAATCTATAGAAAATTTCTTCTGCAGTTTTTCTGTGAGTGCACTGTGTCTGATGAGAAGGTCAGTCAACGTGTGTAACCCTCAGCTTTTCTACAGTGGCAAAATTCTAAAGTGATAAATTTTATCGGTTTTATTTTGTTACATCAGAGTACTGATATATTTATTAACTAACACTTCATTTACCTTGTACTGTAGGGTTTTTTTGGGAGTTGCCTTTTAAAGGGGAATTTCTCTATAAATTTGTCATTTGAAACAATATTCAAACACTTTTGTATACTCTAGGTAAGAGCACAAAATGGTTTGGAGGTTTCTAAGCTGATAAATACATCCCCTTTGTAATCGCCTCCTAATAGAAAAGTATAGAAATTATACTTTCAGTCTAATCAAACTGAGAATAGTGTTTTACACTGAACTGAAAGTAGCAAAAAGAGGTCCAAAACCACAGTTCAAATATTTTAAGAAGTGTGTTCTCTTGGGACAACTTATTCTCACATTATCCTACACCTTGTTGTGGTTTTTTTTTACTTATGCTTTTTTTTTTTTACTTGAACAACACCAAATAAAGTATCATAAGGTACAGAGAGAAGTCAAAATTACTGCATGTAAATTAGAATTAGTATAATAGTGAAAACTTTTCAAGCCTATGTAGCCTGGGGTAGTTGAGGAATATTACTTTATGAAACACTTAGTCTTTGGGAGAAATCTGCAAAATAAATCTTCACTCTATGGCTAATAGAATTTGTTTTGACTTCAGTGAGAGCTTTGACTAAGTAGTGAAGGAACTATCCATATTTATATATATATATATATATATATATACACACACACACATGTACACATAGATACAAAACTATACATATGGAACCATAAGTACGGATTAGGCAAATCCCAAAATATGATAAATAAAAAAGAAGAAGAATAATGAAAAAAAATAAAAATAACATGACTGTCAGATTTTAGAACTGATGAGGGTACCATTTTGGCTGCCAAGTAAGAACTACATTTAAATTCGACAATAGTGAAATGCTTTTATTTTAAGATGTTGGTGATTTAATCCCATCAAAAAAGAAGATGAAGACTTTAAAAGGGTTTTATAGGAAATTATTAGCATTGTTTTTTTCTTTTCTGTTCAAGTAAAATAGTTAAGGGTAATTTACAAATAGAAAATAATATTAATGTATATTCTATTAAGTATTAGTTCATGCTTACAAAGTGCTTTGAGAATGCATGGCATTACATAATACCAGACTTATTTTTACCATAATATCATGCAACGCCTTTAGCTGTTTCCCACTTTCACAATACATCACTTAAAACTGTTCAGTAATAGATACAGCCTCCCATCCTGGATAAAACTTGTGTGAAAGGCACATCATTGAATTGTTCTAGAAAGGTAAAGATGGGAACTCTCTGTTCACACTATATACACTTAGAAGTGTTCCTGCAAAATTGTGACTAGCTCTGTGACCACCTTACGCTATTATTACACCGGAATTGTGATATTGATTCAGATCCAAAGCCTGTCTTGAGCAGAATAACTATCTGAGAAAATGGCCAGTGTCAGATGCTTTGAAGTTCTGGAACCCTCTCCACAGTCACTTCATATCACATAGTCTGCCTCCACTTTTGATATTTTTTTGGTTGCAACCAGAGATTCAACCCTGAATCGTGAAGCACTTCAGTATGTCTCTATGTACAAAAATATATTACTTTATGTATTGTGTGCAAAAAAAGCTAAGTTCTCCAAGTAGATGTGGGTGAAGAAAGGTTTTTGGCAGTTGAACAAGTTGAGTGAACCAGTGGGCTGCCCTAACTCTTACAATTGTGCAAGGGTTTCTCAAATAAAAATTCTGTGTGCAAACAAACTGCAACCCTTAGCTCCTTTTCATCTCATAAAATCTTCATTACCTCTGTTATTCATGATCTTATTTTCAGTCAACTCTTTTTCATCCATCTTCTGACTCTATTTCTCTGATGTTTTATTTCTCTATCAGAGGATTACAGTGCAGTGTAACTTTGTGTTTATGCTAATCCTCTCACCCATAAATCATTTCTTTATTCTGTGTTTAAAACTAAATCAAGATCAAAACTCTTCATAATCTTTTGTTTTGTCTTTCATTTGGATAATTTTTGACAGACCTTAAAGATACTGGAAAGAGACTAAAATGATACTGCACAAGCCAGAATGAGTGAAAACATGGCTGAAGTTGATGCTAAATCCTTCATTATGCTCCTAATTTGTTAACATTTCTGTCTATATTAACTGTGTCTCTTATCAGGTTCTCTTCAGTTTTAAAAAGAAGGCAGATAGCAGAACCCTGTGGAGTAAAAAGCCTCTTACCTTGTAGAGAAGTTCCTTACCTTAGGCTCCTCACTTCATTAGGCACCTACCTACAGTTTGTGGCCTCAAGGACCAAACAGAATGAGGCTTGTGAACTAAACTGAGGTAATGAGTTGTTGCTAGGGTATCCTCTGCAGCCAGCGTGGCATTACAAGGATCACCCATCCCTTCAGCATGGCCATATGCTAATGGGTGCCAGAGGTCCTGGTTAGCAAATAATCATTACTGAAGGGAGTGCCATGAAAGACTAGAAAGGGATAAAATGGGCATAATTTGCCCTGAAGTGTTCCTGTGGATCCATAGTGGGTGAAATCTCTGAACTGCTGTCTAGTCTTCTTGACAGCCCTGGAATTGCCAGCATGCCAAATGTTGGTACTGCATGTAAACAAGAAATTAGTCAGGTAATCATCTTGCGTGCCAACTACCACCAGCATAGTTCTCTGCAGAGAAAGAAGCCACTTCAGAGCTGAACACTTCCCTTCAGTTTTCACCAGTTTTCTTCAGGTAGAAAAAGAAACACTATGCCAGTCTTGAGATTTCCTTTTTACCTCTTTCTTCCAGTTAACTATTTAAGAACAAAACTAAAATTCATGGTATCCTTTGGATGTTGAAGATCACTCTATGTCAGTTGCAGTGAAAAAGGAAAGGAAGTTTTGAAATAGTGTTTTATTTTTTCTTTAATTTATAAGGATACTGGAGAACAATGAGTGCAGTTTTGTGCAAATAAGGTTTGCTCTGGCACTGCTGTGTAAAAACAATCACTCACTTCTGGGTTGTGAGCTGGAATACATTCCTACTCTGTGTTCTGTCTTCTAATTAGTTTTTTAATCCATGACATGACTGTGCATCATCCTCTCTCATTGCTTAATATACTCAAAAGAAGAAATCTTTCAAAAGGCTCTTGAAATTCTAAATCAGTTATATTGCCTGCTTCTAGTATGTATTTTGTTAACTATCCCAAGTAGTACTAACCCTTTACGAATGTAAAAATCTCTGTAACAACAAGCTTTGTAGTTTTTTTTTTCCTTTTCATGTTGTACTCATCAGAGACTCTTATAGACCTTTGGTCAGTGCTACCAATTAGGAGGCATACACATACAGGAATTCAGACTTAGATCTGTATGGTTCTTGCCAGTTCCTTTCAGTATTGAAAGTGCCTGGAGCACAACTAATATGATAAGGATGGTAACTTTATTAAAACTTGGCATAGCAATAACCATCCATGAATTCACTCGAATGAGGAGGTCTTTAAAATTTCTTTTCTCTAGTAGGTTATCTGCTTAATTTCTGAGGGTTTGAGTATTTTAGGTTTAGGCTACATTCTGCTGAAGCATATACACACCTACACACACATATGTGTATATAACTCTTTTGTATTTCACCAAAACAATGTGCGCACCTGAATACTGAGGCCTGTACCCTCAAAATGAATGATCGGATATTATTTTTTAAAATAGGATGTGCTGCCCAGAAAGGGTAGGCACAAGCACTTGTACACTTGCTATTATTTTCTTTTATGCACAAGAAGAAACTGTGCAGAAGCCCAAATGAGAATTTGCTTCTATCAAACATGAATCTAGTCCATTTCTATACCCTGGTGCCTATCTTATAAAAGCCAGTATCACATCAGACTGACAACTGGCAAATGCCCATATCCTTTCTACTGCTCTCCTCAGCAGTGCTTGACACTGTCAGTCATACATTCCTGCTTATTTGCTGTATAAATCTGGCAAGTGTAGGCAGAAGCATGCTGAAGTGACTCTGATCTTTCTTGTCAGATTAATCCCAGAAGGCTCCATTTCCATCTCCAGAACTTGGCACTGAAGACCTTGGTAAGGTTCAATTCCTTCCCCATTCTCATTTGATATCTGTATGTCAGGAAACTCTGACTTGGCAGGGGCTTGGAAACAGACCAGAAGAGAAGACCAGAAGAGCATATACTCAACTAGAAGAATGAGATCAAATCCAGACAATAAAACAGCAGATATGCCCAAATACCTTTTACATTATGCTTCCCAAAGAAGGAATCTTCGGAAAGTTTCCTTTTCTAAAGGAAACTGGAAGTATAAGTTTAATTTGCTTGCTCCTGCCCTCTCATTCCTACTCTTTGTTCTGCACAGTTACATGTAGATTCATGCTGTGAAGCTGATCAGGGAAGCAATACATGTTAAACAAAATTAATTGAAAAATTCTATTATTTTATAGCTTGATTTAACTTGAATAATTGAGCTGATCTATTTTGTAGGCTTACTCTCTGTTCAGCTGGGGTGACATCACATGTGTGAATGCCAGCGCCAGGGGTAGGAAGGAATGAGAAGAGGAATGTCTCAGCTGCCTTTGTTGTCAGTGGCACTGAAACACACAATTCCACCCCTTGCCTAGCTGAAAACCACATATTACAGTTGGGAATGAGTTTTCAGATGCAGCTATTTAAAGCTTTTATACTCATTATATGCAATGCCTCAAAGGAAAGAAAATTTTAAGAAGTGGTATAAAGATTTCATTATATATTTATTTACGTACTTAATGTTTTTAAGGAGAATAAAATAAGTGAATTTTCTGTTGAAGATACAACTCCTCCTGATCAGTCAAAAGTTTTCTTTGAACATGCAGCTCTCTCTTTTTTTCTACTTTTTTTATGTGATAACAGTGGCAAGTAATAGGATGAAATTCTAATAAAGGAAGATTGAGTGTATCTCAGTTTTTTTGTCCATAAGTCAAGTAGTTAAAAGATATTTTAAATTTCATTTTGTTTTTGTGCAGTCCTCTATCACAGATTCTAGTATACTATTTGGACACTTTTCTACATCTCAATTTTTTTTTTGAGTTAGAAGGCAGGGATTTTGCATATATTTTCCCTTAAATTCTGTTTCTATATCTGTTAATTAAGTAAATAGTAAGATCTTTCTTCTTCAGCTTACTAAGCTACCTCTTGGATAACTCTACTTCAAAGGCCGTGTGCTATACCCAGCCATTCCATCTAAATGCAGAGCCAGACTAAACGCTGTAATTCCTAATTTCCCCTGATCTTAAATCCACAGTTTTATGAATTAACATTAGCAGTCATTTTTTTTTGACCAGTCTGGTAAAATTACCTATCTGTAGAGATTTTGCTTTCCTTTCAGAGGTATCAAAGCATGATTCCTTTTGAAGTGATTAGTGCTTGATGTTGTGCCTTAATGCAGTACTGAATTGTTTTGCTTGGCCTCAGACTCAAAAAGCTGCTGGCCTGATCGTTCACACAGCAGAAAATATTGTGATCTGATAGCTGGGACTGAAGCAAGCAATGCAGGAGCTTGCCTGCACTAGGGAAAGGGAGAGAGTTTTTCCTTCACCTTTCCCTGCTAGTGCCTGTTCTGTGCTATTATCTCTTTTCATAGATGGGAAAGAATTTTTAAAGAGGTAAATACCAAATCTTTTTTTTTTGCTCTGTTTTACTTTTTTCCCCCTTTTGATAACAGCTATATCCCACTTCCAGTCACTGAAACAGGTTTATAATTATGGTATTAAATAGTGCTGTTGATTATTCTTCTCTTTAAACTGATCACAGAAATAGTTTAGAGAACTTGCATTTAATGTTTCAAACAATATTGTGAGGGGGTTGATGGTGCAACTGATCTTGAATCCCACTTATGTCAAAAATATTCTTCCAGGGGTTGAACAGCAAGTCATTCCCAAGCTCGAACTGCCAGTATTACCATTTTAAATGTTCCCCAATTAAATAATTAGGTGTAACTTAATAAATGTTTGAACACCACTTTGTTCCCTCTTCTTTCAGTCCAGCTGTCTTGTAGTTTATGTCACTATGGCCCACTTTTCAGCAAGACCATGTCTTAATATTGACTGTATCAAATTAATCCTACGGTTTATTGTGGGCAGCCCCAGTTGGTCCTGTTCTAAGGCTTTCCCTCCCTTTCTGGTGAAAAGCACTTGTACCATGGCCCTGCTGGTGGCCTGAATCACCTCAATTTGTTCTAGCAATCAGAGGCAGCTGCTCCCAGTGAAAGGAGTGTGGACCACTGAACAGAGCATTAGGGCTGACCTCAGGCTGAATGCAAAAGGCTCAGGCTTTTCGGCGAGGCCAGTCGAGCATGTGCAAACAGATTTGCTGAAGTACAAAATGGTCCAGTGATTTAATGCAAGTTTTCTTCTCCCTTTCTCTCTTTTTCCCTTTCAGAAGTGAGACAGGATAGAGGAGAGCCTGGGTACAATCTTAGCAACATCTGTTGCCTTTCACTAGGGTCTTGGCCAAGGCCAATAGCTATTCAAAGAGCTACTGACACTTTACTGAAAGAGAAGAAAGGCTTAAATGGAGAAGTGTTTGGACATGTTTCCCAACACATACAGTTGGGTCTTTTTGTGGGTCAGAATGCTCTTGGAGAAATACTTCTCCACTCCCTCCCCCACTCCCCCCTTTTCGGGTGAAAGTGTCAGAAAACAAATCTTCAGCAAATTACAGAGCTCAGTGGGCCTACAACACTGAAGAACAGTTAAATTTTCCTTTCTTTGCTTTTATTGTCTGAACTAAAGGGTGTTTGATGACCAAAATCTTAGCCACAGTTAATAGAAGTGTGAAGGAATTTATGCTTAAGATTGCTTCACATCTGTTACTTTCTAATTTCCACGTCAATTCATCTTTTAAAGTAACTAGTAATAGCAGTGGAGCACTGCAGCATTTTAGCTCTATTGAGATGACTGATATTGTATGAAGAGATATTTTACAAAGTTATTTCTTATGTTTGTTTTCCTGTGTGCTCTCCCCCACTCCCTCCTAAACATTAATTTCATCCAGCACTTAGGAAGAGGCAGTTACCTGTTTCTCTTCCCCTTTTTTCCTCACATAGCTTTTCACAGGCAATTTTGCTCTGTCCATCCATGACATGCCTTCATAAAAATGACAGATGAAGCAGCTGAGTAACTGGTGGGTATATTATCCTTCTGCAGGCATCTGCTGCTCAAAGGGCACCTATTCTTTTGTTTGCCTTGAGACAGAGGATGTATATTGCATCTCATACATGAAGTCATCCTTATCAGCCTTCTCCTATTTTGAGGATAATCACAGTAAATTAAATAAAAGCCACTCAGAGGAAGTCTAGTAGGGTTATTCAATTACATATATTTGCAATGAGGCTTAATGTGTAGACACAAAAGATATTGCTAGAATCCTCAAGGAGAAATGCTGTGGAGTTTCCAGTTTTACTGAATTTTGTTTTGATCAGGCCATGCTCATTAAATTCAAAGCAAGATGAATATCTGTGGATGAGCACAAGCTTCATGACATGAGATGTCTTAGAGTAGCTGACTCATGTGTATTATACTCATGTGTATAGTAAATTATTAGTATCTATCTGTATGGTAGTACTTCCCAATGAGATAAAGGTGCTTGTGCTCTGTGTCCCTTGACTGACCTAAAAAAACCCTTGTCCCAGAAAGTTCCCAACAGAAATATAGATGACAAACTTCAGTGACTCAGAGGAAAACAAAAGCAGTACTTTTGAAAAAGCAAGGCTTGCAGGGCTGGGAACACCAAGGTCAGTGTTGCTGAATGACTAGGCACAGCATCCCAGTGACCAGCACTGATGTCTCCAAAGGGCAGATTGGAGGAAATATGATAAAAGAGGGAAGGGGATTGAATGAATTACTTGTGGTGCTAGGCCATTACTAACCTGCTAAGTGTGGGAGGAAGCAAGTTCCAGAGAACTGCTGTTTTCTTTCATTTTCCCTTGGCAATTTTTTTCCCTTACACATATAGCCGAGGGAAGAAATAGAAGGAAATAAGGATTGATCAGGCTCTCATTTTGTTCTTGCAGCACAACCATTGGTGTAATGCTTTGGGACTTGCATCTTCATCTCCAACATTTGGGACTTGTAAAGATTCCCACCACTTTCTGCAGGAGTAGTACAAAATGTTGTGCTTCATATTCTGAGCTAGTTTTCAAACCAACAATAACTTAGGTTTTTCATAAAACTCATTTTTGTCTCATTGACTAAACAATGTTTCCCACCGATTTTAATGAATGCAGAATCTATCCCAAGGAAAGATAGAGGTTGGATAAGATTAAGGGATTTATAAGGTTTTTAACATTTTAAGTATAAAAGTAATGTCTAAGTTGTCATTCCTAAGGAATAAAAAATTTGATGGATACATTAGCTGGGTGGAAAATTGACATATGAAATTATGTCTCCTTCAGCACTCACACCAAGTAATTTTGAGAGTGGGCAGTTCAGGATGATGAAGATAGTGACATTTTTTTCTTTAACTCACTTAGAAGACATTTCCATCTGCTTCCTATACAACTGCTTACATGCCAGTGTAGAATTCTTTCTACATAAATATTCAGGTATAGCATTTTGTTTAACATCCAGACTTGAAAAGTTGGATTGCTTGAAGAGGAAAAGGAAGGGTCATCACCATGCTCCTTGCTTTTACTGTTTCTTGTGATTATAATACTCTACATTTTGAAAATGTGTTTTGGGGTTGTTAGGAACTTTTTGCCTTTTTTTTGGTCTCCAGTTTTGGGAGGGTTTTTCTGAAAGAGAGAGTGCTTGTCCAATTTTTGCTGTGGTCAGGGGAAAAACCTACAAATAATAATAAAAAAAGTTGCTTACTAAGCTGAAGTTTTCACACAGGGAAGGTTATGAGCATCTTGAATACCAGTTATGATGCAGAAGTATACATAATTCAGGCCATTTATTCAGAAAATACTTCTAAAATTGCAGCTGTAATCACTGATTTTGTTTGTGCAAGTGTTCAAGCTTGTCTTGACAAATCACACCAGAGCACTGAAACGCGGGTTGGGTTTAGAGGTCAGTGGAGGAATTATTCATATTAATTTTGTATAGTTGATGTAGAGTATAGGGTCTGACCTGAAGACAGACATCCTTCTATGTATGGGAAGTTACTGGTTTAATTGTGTATATATTGGCATTTTTCACAAGTAACTTAGCTGCGGATTTTCTGATGGATGCTACACAGTAGCAATCTCCCTGAAGCACGCAAAACTCCCTGAAGTCAATTGGACTCCCTAGGTATAGCTTTTCATAGAATCAGACAAATTGTGATTCTCTATCACAATTCCTCTGAAAAAATTATATCAGTTGTACCACAGTATGAATGCCTGGCAGAATTTATCTTAATATACAGCAGAAATGCATCTAACCTATTTTTTTCAGCATACATCAAAAAAAGAGAGGAATGCTGATTGTAAGCAGTGATGCTTCTTCTCCACCAGCAGGATCTTTCCGTTATGACACATCAATCTGAGACTCATGTGATTTTTTGAACACAATTTGAATGATTTTTGTTATCAAGAGTTGCTCCTAAAAGCAGCTATATGACATCTGATAGAGAGCTACTGTTCAACTTAGCAACATTTCAATGTTAGTGCAGGTCCAAGGATACAAAAGTAGCTGGCATTTTGCATGCTCTTCTCCATCCAGACATTCCAGAAACTGAATTCTCTTCTGCTCCTGCCCTGACTGGATTTTTGATCATTTTTTGTTTGGACAACATTCTTGAATGAATCAGAATAAAATAGTTTTTTTATGATTCTGCCTCCCTTTTAATCCTCTAATATTTTAAAATAATATTAATCCTTTGATTTTTAGCACCTTTCTTTGTCTGCTGCTGATTTCTTTTTTATTCCTCTATTGGTAATCCATACTTCTTCCAGAGCACTCACTGCACCACACTGCCAGCTTTGTCACTCTGTATTGTATCTCAGTGCTGGCCAGCTTGGTACATCCGCTTATAATATGATGAATAGCATCTGGAGCCTGGCCACACAGCCTCATTCTGATCTTAGTGCTTTTTTAAGCCATCTATCCTTGCTTGTACAAATGGCCCATTCCTGTGTGACCATAATGAAATTCTCCATTTCTCTTTTCAGTCATCTGACAGCCTACCTGCCATTTGCCATCGTCCTGTGACATTTTCAAAATTCTTTCCATGTTTTTTTTTTCAATTGGTTTATTCTTGTGTTGTTCTTACTGGTGTGTGACTAATAAATTACCCTCAATAGTAGAATCTTTTAATTTTGCAGCTTCCTTATGATTAAACAAACTTAGTTTAGAGTTTTTTAACTTTACAAGTTCCTTTCCTACAACTCCCTTTGTTGTTATTCTCTGTTATTCCTGACAACATCAACTCCATTTTTAATTGCATTCACTTTTATTACCTCAGGCAACTTTGACTTCTTATTACTTGTACAGTTACATTGCCTTAGATTAACTAGATTTACTTTTGAAGAATACCACTCTTGCAAATATGTCAGTTACTCAGATTTGCCAGTATATGTGGACCAAAAATGTCATCAATAGGCTGTGGAAACTCAAGGGAGGATAGAGAGGAGCCAAAGGGACAGATGGAGCCATGACAGTAATGTTTAATTGATAAGGTAACACTTCCTAAGCAGAATGGGTGGTTGCGGATACCCAAAGTGACCTCATAAATTCCCCAATCGAATCACCACTACTAATTACTATAATTTAGTTCATATTATTATGTCATTTTGACTGACATCTATAGAGGATATTCTGCAAAATATATTCTAAAGAACAGGTTGAAGAACTTGCTATTGTTAAGCACGTCCCCTCTGGTTCTACATTGGGTTGAAAACACTCTTAGAATATAGACAACATTATAATTGTCTCAAAAATGTCAAACTTTAAATAGGAAAATAAACCTGTGAGGACACAGAAAGACAGAGATACCCCTCTGTTAAA
Organism: Geospiza fortis; assembly: GCF_000277835.1. Taxonomy (NCBI): domain Eukaryota; kingdom Metazoa; phylum Chordata; class Aves; order Passeriformes; family Thraupidae; genus Geospiza; species Geospiza fortis. The sequence goes on along the minus strand of NW_005054350.1, from coordinate 2,270,460 downwards.
TATCTTGTCAAAGGCTGTGAGTGTCTTCAATTTCAATAGGCTTTTTTTTTGCCTTCTGCTATTTACAGAAAAAGATACTACACTGCAAGCTCTCCTGCTTGCTTTATGAAAGACCAATATCCGCATAAAGTTTTAAGAAAAAGAAAAGTTAGCATTTTGCATCTTAGCGTACTACATTTTCATATTGAAGGAACTCTACAAGCTATTGCTAAGTGCATAATGGAACTTGCTTCTTCCCACACAGTGAATTACCAGGACCCAGGTAGCAGTTACCTGACACTGCTCCTTTTCAGAATGTGTATAATGAGTGTACAGGTAGAAATGTTAATATAGAGAGACAGTCAGAGGCTCAGGGGACTGAATACAACCATTAAACAAATTTGTTTTGCGTTTCTGGTCAAAATCCTCCATAAGCAGAGGCCACCAAAGCTCTCACTGTCTAAGAAGTGTTTAAGAGCATGCTTCAGGACATGCAGTTTCAGGTTTTGAGGTCCTAAATCTGCCTATGGATCCACTCAACAAAACAGCAATGTGACTTGTAATGCGAAGAGGAATCCTTGATAGTTCCAGAAGTGAAAAGATGGGAAAGGTGCCAATATCAATGTGTTTTGATGCCTGCAGTTACTCTTTACAGCACCTACTTAAGAGACAGTCTAGCATGGTCCAAGGTTTGTTCTGTAGACTTTCGTCTGGAAGCGCTACACCTATATGTCTCAGGATGGGTAAACACACTATACACTATACAACATATTAGAAAGAAATACAACAGTGCTGTAGGTGTGGCTTCCTGCCAAAATGATCCATTCAATGCTTTGGAATGAACTGAGTCATTGGCAAAAACCCACAATCAAGACAGTCAAGAACAAAATGTATTAAAAAATATACATTTGCTTATGTTACTAAAAATGGTAGATTGCCAAAAGTGAGTAAGAATAATTGCTTCTTTATATTTTATTCTGCCTGTGCAATGAAATTAAATTGGTCTGCTTAGTCACATATTTTGCTTGGAGTCACTGTTTTGCTCCCATGAAAGTCAAAGGGTTTCATACATTTTATTTTGATATGACAACATAAGCATTTAGAAAAATAAGAAGACAAAAATATCTATCCTATTTTCAACAGTGTAAAAATAAGTTCAGATGTTTTCACTGACACACAGTTTAATGAAAGGTTTTGCTTGAGGGACTAGATTTTTGGAACATAAAGCACATCCTTGAGAGAGGTCTGTTAGGAAGAAAGTCATGAAATACACCATGAAGCTACACATGAAAGCTTTTTAATTGGGTGATAATTGACTATTCTATTTTTCCATTAGTAATATCTGGATCAGAATCAAAATTAATAAGAAAGAGTCCTTCCTTTATAATGATTTTAAGTGACTGTAAAACTATTTAGTCCCTATTTTGAACCTGAAGAGCAAATAAAAAGTTTGAGGATATTTGCTGAAGTTTATGAAGCTCAAGACCTCTTGTAGGTTCTTTTTTATGCCATCCTATTTGCAAATAAAGATTTTTTTCTCTGTTTTTAACTGTTCTGTTTTCATCATTGAAGTTGTAGCTACTGAATTAAGTGGTAAAAAGATAAATTTTCATGGTTACATCTCTGAATGAATTTGAAAGAAGATAAAGCAGAGGTATTTATGATATTTCATGATAAAAAAAAGATAATCTGTCCTTGAACCTTGTCCTCTAAGGATCAGTGCAGAGAGTCTTATTTTGATTAACTTGTAAAAAATGAATTAGGGATTGGGTGAAGTAGAACAAAAGAAAGGCGAATCTTTAATTACAATCTTAAGCAACTGTGTGCAATCATGTTTCAGGATTTTCTTGCCTGAATACATCTTATTAAGTTGGAACCATGCACTCAGACACTCCACAACTTGGAGAATGTAGATTGCTTCTAGTTGCTCTCTTTAAACCACTACTTCAGTTCACAAATGCCATGTTGAATTGCCTCCCTCTGATTAGAAGGGTGACATTGGAAATCAAGTCTGAAAGGGAAGCTTAAAGACAAGAAACACATAGCAGTTACATATTACATTTATTAAAAGAGTTATGCATGCTGCATTTGTGTATTCAAAGACTATAAACTAATTCAGAAATTAAAATGATTTTTAAAAGACCTTTCTGATCCAAACCAATTGTTTTGTTGCTGCTTTTTTCTTATTGAAGTGACTTTATCTGGGCATTACTTTATTAGTGTTGACAGCGCACTTCATAGTACAATGTATAGTAGGAATGAAAAGTAATTATATATTCACGTGATTAGTTTGTTTATATCATGTTTAAAATGCTTTTCTGGTAAATATAAACCAAAAGTCATTGGCCAAGGTGCATCTCTTACAGTTGCCCTTGGTACAGTCCATTGTTCTAAAAACAGTATGTGTTAAAAATATTTTTGTCCGTGAAAAATGTCAGTTCAGCAGCTCTGCCAACATTTGGAACCTCTGCTTTTTTTCTTTTTTTTTTTTTGTTTCGTTCTGCAGACCCAAACGGCTTCAGCAGCGCTGGAAGGAGGCAGAAAGTTTGTGCTGCCGCTTTCCCAGCCGCACCACGTCCGAACAAAGCAGGTACTCATTTCCCGGAGCCGCTGCCCCGAGCAGCTCCGGGGTTGCGGGGCTCTGCGTGGGTGCTGACGGGCACCAGCCCCAGCGTGACACCGAGCCTTCTCCTGCTGCCGGTGCGCACACTCCGCTCTCTCCGCCCTTTATTCTGGGAAAACACCCGGTTCAGTTATTCAACGTATATTTTTACTTTTTTTAATCCTCTTCTCCCTGCTCACCACCACCCCGCGGTATAAACAGTAGCCGGGGAGGCGTGACAGCAGCTTTGGGGAGACAGAGGGCAGCAGGGCTGCGAGGTTTAAGTCCCCCGAGCAGATCGGTGGTGGCTCCGTGCTCTGCCCGGGGACCAGGAGAGGGACGGGGACCCCTGCCCGGCCCCGCGGCTCCCCACGCCGGGGCAGGAGGACGGGCCAGGGCAGGGAGCGTGGGTTTCACAAGCGGCAGGCTGGGCAGG
>NW_005054350.1:2150210-2266782 GCF_000277835.1 Geospiza fortis | reverse complement strand
GGGTGCGGGCGAGTGCGCGGGCGGACGCGCAGCCCCCATGCCCGGTGGGCGCCCGGCCGCCCGCAGCCCGCCCCCCTCTGCTTGGGAGCATCCTGCCAGCACTTCGCCGCGGAGGCACCGCCAGCCCTTGGAATTAAAATACTCACCACGCTGGGCAGCCCAGGGAAAGGGGGAGCAGGTAAGTGCTGACTGCACCTGTGCCTGTCCTTGCCTTCCTTCCCCTTTCCGTTCGCCTCTCATGTAGGCAGAGGGCGGTCGGAGCAGTTGCAGGAAAAGGCTGAGCGCTGTTCCTCCGCACCCGCTCGCCCCGGAGCGGCTCCTGCCCGGAGCGGAGCCCCGGCTCTGGGGAGCCGCCGGGGGCGGCGCGGCCGCGGTCGTAAGTTTGGCGTTCCTCGGGCTGGGGGCGGCCGGGACCGGCCGAGGGAGCGCCCAGCACCAGGTGTGGTGGGGAAACCGTGGAAAGTGGGAGCACTGGGAGTACAGGCGCGTGTGCACCTTCTGAGAAATAAGAGAACAATAGCATCACTCTTGACTCTTTGGAGAAGTCTCACAGACGAGTGGGGACGAGGGGTGGGGGAAGGGAGGACCACAGACTTCTGCAAAATATAGGCAGCCCAAAGTCCTGACTGTCTCAGTCCTTTCTGCCAAGCCAAAGCGGCTGTCTTGCTTGAGCTCGAAGTCTGGCAGTGATGCTACAGTGCAAAATATTATAGAGACAATGAAATTTCCTGAGTTATTTCCCAGAGCTTTTGTCCTTCTGTGTCAAAGATGTTCTAGAGTTTGCAAATGTTGAAATTATGGAAGCTGTTTCTTTGATTAGTATTCAGCTGGTAAGGCTAGCTCTGCAGTGCTTGGTTGATGCTGACCCTTCCCCCTCCACCCTGTCCCCCAATCCATCCACATATCCACACACGGGCATGTCCTGCTTTCCTTTCCTACAATAGGCTGTGTACACCAGTAGCTAGAGGTTTGTCATCTGGATCCTCAGACTTCTAGTTGCTAATGGAGGCAAAAAAATGTCCCTTTCTGAGATATGGTTTAGCCTTTATACTGCTTTCAAAAGGTGAAGTAGTTCAGGTGAGCCAAGATTCCACAAACGATGCCTTCCCCAGGATGCGGGAAAGGATAGGAGATGGATAATTGTGATGTGCTCTGATTCTGGGAACTGAAATGCTGATACTTTAATCTTTTCTCCTTGCAAGGATAAAATCTTATGTTCTGATAGATAACTTGCTCAAGCCAAACCAGAGACTTGAAAGGGCAGAGTATACTTCATAGTCTCTCTAACAAGACATACTGACTTGCAATTTTTCAGCTAAAACATGGGTGTTTGTGCAGCTTTGCAGAAAATAAATTGCTTTTCCAGGACAAATAAATAAATACATAAAAGAGCCAAACTCTTGAGCATGCCAGTTTCTGAATCAGTCTCTCCTTGGCGTTGATACGTGACTTTACTTCTCTATCTTTATTATATCTACTAATTGTTTCTGTGTTGCATTATTTGAGTTTGCAGGGAATTATTACTGGTGAAAGCTATGTACTTTGTTTCTGAGAAAGGTGGGTCTACATAACCCCAGGTGCAGAGCTGTTCAGATGGGCAGCAGCATGAAAGTTACATAACTAAATTAAGTTTGCTTACCCTGTAGCTTCTGAAGGTACAACAGGTCAACAGATAAGGATCAGCTATAAAGTGATGCTGATTTTTTTCTCAGGAATATTGTATCAGTTTTAACAATGCAAAAGTGAAGTGAGGATATTTGGAAATGGTACGATTGTGCCTCATTAGAGCTAGTTCAGTGCAACGGGTGTGTTACCACCTTTGGAGAAAAAAAAGAACACAAAACCCACTTAACAAACCCAAAAGAACTATCCAGGGACCAAATGCGCTATTATTTTTAAGTCCTTTTACACAATTTTATAGCTTTTCAGTCTGCAACTACCAGGGGATCTAATCTAGACATCTAGACACACATTTATTTTAGTGTCATGAAGAAAGTCTGAGTAAAATTCAAAAAACAATTGCAGTAAAATCCACAGTAAGGGAGGGCCTAGTTCTGACAGGTTTTAATATTAAGTATGTGCAATATCTAGGGTTTGAGTACTCAATAAAGGTTTAAAACTACCAGGAATATTAGGAATATATCAAAGGTAATAATCTGAGCTACCACTGCATGTTAGAAATGTGTGTCAGTTAATGTGAGTGAAAATACAAACATAAGTAACATAGCCTATTTTCTTGCAAAACCCATTAAAGATTACAATTTTAATCAAGGAACATTTCACCCTTATAATGGGAGACTTTACTGTAATTAAAGGCTGATGTGGGTCATTAGAATAGTGTTAAAAGTCAGATGACAGCCTCACAACTCTCCTTAGTCTACTTTCTTTGATTTAATAGCAAGGCACTATTGATTATTTGCTATTGATTTAGTGGCAAAATATTCTTACGTTTTCATGTAAAAGTGTAATTGTAAAGCATTTGTACAGCAGCAGATTAACTGTGAATTTTCTGGTGAGAAGAATGGATATAATATCCACATAGATTTTCGCCTATCTTGTTCACGTATGACTGTGTGTACGTACACGTTCCCATATATTTCTGTGTTTCTTCAGCAGTCAGAGACTTGACTGAAAAAAATCATTACTAACGCATGACCTTCTATTGTTCTACTCCAACTTAAATTCCCACTTTGCTATAAACCTGGCTAAGCCTTTTCTCAAAGGGATTCAATTCACATATTGACTCCCATGTGTGATGAAAATAGAAAATATTTTAAACTTCCAACTGGTTTACAGATGAAGATACTGCTTGGGAGTCAGTCCTAGTGATGTCTAGTAAGTTTTTGTGAGTGTTTTCAATCTATTGACTTCAGTATCTGATGTGTTCAGCGATTCTTCAATGAAGGCCTTTCTTGAGCCTTTCCTTTTCCTTTAGTTTATCACACACATTTTTTTTTCATGTACGCATTCATGCTACTACTGGGTATTGTTTTCTCGTGGCAATAAAAATCATTAAGTTCTATCTGAGGAAGGGTGCATAAAATAGATGGTTACTTCAGTTCTTCCTGTCAAACCAGGCTTAACTCTGAGCAGTAATGCAGGAGTGCCTCCTCTGGGAATTCAGCAGTTCTGCAAGAAAGTCATCCCTAGGCGTTATGTGACGTTCTTCAGCTGAAATGAGGCTGCAAAAATTGAGCTCGTGGAAATTTAAATATTTGCCTTGATTGGTCCCAGATCCACAAATACTGCTGGTGTTTCTTTTCGATACCTGATCAAATTAGCATAATCCTTCCCAGCAGCTTAGATCTTTCAAATGCACCATGGCAAGGTGAAAAACCAATAAAACCCTTTCACATGGAGAGAATTATATTAGAAAAAAAGATCTTTCTTCCACTAATTTTGCATGGGGAAGAAAACAAACTTACCAAGAACCCAAACAATTTAGCGCTCTAGGCACGTGCAATCTTATGATCAACTGCAGAGCAGTGTAAAAGACCAAAAGCTGTTGCCTGGTTTTCTTTATGAAATTTTTTTAAGCCATATAATTTATTGCAGTGTACCTCGTGTTTTTCTATCGCTTCATCAGGTCCTTTCACCTGAGTCAGAGGGATATTGAAGCCAGTTTAGTGTAACAGTTCCATATGTTTGGAGCAATGATAGTTTTTTGCTTGATAACCAGATGCAGACTGCAGGATGTGCACTACATTTACAGATCTCCCATGTGAATATTTAGGCCAGTTAGCGGCAGGAGGTTGTGGTCTGTAGTTGTTATGTCATCTGGCACAGGGAGTTAATAAGTTCCATCGTACTGCCTTGACTTGCAGAGCTTCATTTCATCACGGGGTCCCCACCTCTCTTGCTCCAAGGCACCATCCTTTTCTTTTTTTCTTTCTCTGAAAAAAGTGATAACCAGACATTGCAATTGACACCGTAATTAGGCATGTTATCTTCTCAAAACCTTTTTGTCTCAAAGATCACATTCCTGTTCATGTGCCTGTGGAGGAGTCTCCTGTAATATTTAAGATTTGTGACATGGAGGAGCTGCAGACTTGTAACAAAGGGGAATTTTCTCTGCTACTAAATGTAACACCTTGTCCAATGGGCATTGTAAAATTGAATGTCAAAGTATAAATATTTCAGTGAGGGCAGTCCAGCTGTCAGGGGGCTCACCTGCTGGTTCTACTTTGTTTAAGGGATCATGGTTCAAGATCCAGTGGCAACAGTCACCCTTGGAATTATTTCAACACCCTGGCTCTGATTTTAGTGAATGACTAAAGTAGAGAAAAAACAAAAAACCCAGTGGGATAACTATGCATTGTTGACCAAGCTAATGCAAGATTTACTAGCAGGTGGTGGCTGCTCAGTCAGTGAGGTCCATGTTTGCGCAGTAAATTTTGCAATGGTATCAAAAATGGAAGAAATTTGATGAAAGGAGAATAATGGGGCAGGGAGGAAGATAAGGGAAGAAAAGGCAATAAAAAATGAGTGATAAACTCTTCAGTTACAACTCCAATGCGTGGCTGACAGTGAGATTTCAAACTAGAGTAATGCAATCCAGACTGGTGGAGTTTAGTAATGGAAAAGGGTTTGGAATTCCACTTCTTCCTGAAGCATTTTACACATTAGAAACACTTGAGGACAAAATATGCTGAAGGACAAAATCCTCAGTTGGGTTGAAGAGGTTGACAGGAAAATGATATGGTTCATAGATTAAGCTGGCACTGTGACACTGGTAGCAATGTGTGAGCAGAAGTCTGCAGGAATTTGCATTTTGGCTGCAAAGGTTAGGTGGTGCAAAGATGATCTCAAGAGCATTCATCAAATTGCCCTACAGGGCTGGGGAAATCTCAGATGTGGGGAAGGAGGACTTCCATGATGATATCTCTGAGACTGAAAACTTGTCCTTATCTGCTGGTGCTCATTGTGACACGCAAACAGTGAACACTAGACTTGATGAGTTGTTTTAGAAATTATGGAGCGAAGCAAAATATTCAGAGAGATTTTCAGTGGGTGTAAATTACCCTTAATTGCTTGCAGTGAGGGGGACTATTCCTTTAAATTGAGGATCTTATTCAAGATCTGAATGTTTTCAACAAATCAAGATTGCCCCTTGGAGACAGTGCATAATAGTGTCTTTTTGACATTAGCAGATTGTTTTGGGAAAGTAGAGTAGTAACATTTTTCAGTTTAGCAGTGTATACCAGTACACTGTGGCTTAGATATAGTATAATTTTTTTACAGCAGATGGGAGAAAATGTAAGGTTCATGATGTATATTGAATGAAAAGGTTATTATGTTTTTTCAAACGTGTATTCTTCAATCTGAGATTTTATATATCAGCCAGCTATTTAAGAACCTAAACGATTTTTTTTTGGTTTAGTTTTTTGTGTTTTGTGAGTTTTATTGATTCTTACAGCTGTTCACTTGGACAGCATATTACTGCTTGGTTGAGATATGCTACCTGCACTGTCCAGATCACATAACATGCTCTCCAAATTACACACCAGTTCTATTACTTTGTATTTTTCATTTGTTATTGCCAGGACTACATATAAAGCAAATAGGGAAAACAAGCTTAGATATGAAAGCTAGAGCTTAATGCTTTAAATACACTAGGAGACAATTTTATTTTTAAAGGCCTAAGTTACTTTTTAGGTTGGCAAGTGAATGAGGAGATATGATTTGGTTTACCCCTATCTGGGGAGGGCAGTAGCATTTGGAAGATCAGAAACAAGATGTAAAGGTACACTTTTATTCTAGGGTAGTTATGATATCAAAAGTGTAAATATTTCTCATTTTTTTTATATTCTGAATCTTGTTTTGCAGAAAGAGATAGCATTTCCTAAAAGAGCATCTTTAAACAAAGAGTACAAAGTGGTTGCAGGTCAGTTTTGCCATCGCACTCAAGTCAGTAAACACAGATGACAGTGAAGACACTGGAATCAGAGCACTGAATACCCTCTGTCACTGTCAGTTTTAGTTTTATCCACTGCTGCAAGTGCAACCCTGAAATCTTGAGCTGTGACTTAATGAAGAAAAAAACACCAACAGTACCTCTTAGTTTTCAATTTTATGAATACTGTGACGTTGCTTACGTGGTCTTGTGGACTTGATGCTTATGGACATCATAGAACAGGTGATGTTGAAGTGCTAGTTATGCTTGGACAAAATTAATCAAAAAAATCCTTATAAAATTATCTATCTATCTATCTATCTATCTATCTATCTATCTATCTATCTATCTATCTATCTATCTATCTATCTATCTATCCGTCCATCCATCCATCCATCCATCCATCCATCCATCCATCCATCCATCCATCCATCCATCTCAGTAAGAAAGGTAGTGAAATGCAATTTAATAAAGAATTCTTCCCAAAACAGAAATTATTTTTAAGTATAAAGAGACTTCTGCTTTTGGAGGTATCACATATAAAAGACAGTGTGCTGGAAGAACTATAAATAAAAACCTTAAAAAAGGGGCTTTAAGAGGAATAGGAAGACTTATCCTGAAGAAGAGAAAAAAGGGAGGGAAGAGTGTTTCAGAGCAGAAAGTGCTGCCACACAGCTGAATAAAAATAATTGGAATTTCGGAGTCTGTGTGGTGAAAGTATTTGAGAATGAGTAAACCACAACAACGTTTTTTTTCCAGGAGGTGTGAGTATTCTGCTTTTCATCAGATTGTGCTGTCTAGCATATGGACTGTTTTTCAGTTGGTATTTTGGGTGCATTTTTCAGTTCTGTGCTGTGGTGTGTGGCTGGGGACCATGGCACTCCATATGGTGGCTTTCATACTTTCCTGCAGGTGTAAAAGAAAGGATATAAGAGAACACTGTTTGAGATAAAGGTTAGAGCAATTCTAGGTTTGAAATGTCTGTTCTGAGCAAGAACAAGACATTTCAAACTGCTTAGTGAAAAGACTCTAACATATTGTAAATGTTTTACTGACATTTCTTAAGAAAATCCATTTTGTATTTTTATCTCTCTTAAATAACAATCTGCTGCCTCTGAAATAAACTGACAGTTTATCAATATCAGATGTCTTTAACATGATGTAACTTAGACACAGAGAGGGGCAATCAAGGATGCATAAACAGCCTCTACTACAAACAACACTTAACGTAGCTGAACAGAGCAGTAGGAAGTGAGCATATCTCAGGGAAAGCACAGATACTTCCTCAACACTCATTGGCAGCCCTCTCAGTAATTACTGTCATATGGTCATGATTTACCCAAAGGACCAGATCAAAACTGAGTTATGACTAGTTGGGATTAATCATTTCAAACTAGGCTCCTCTAACAAGGATGACACCTGCTTGTTAATCCTGCTGTGACAAGAATTTTGGTCCATGTTGAAGTGACATCTTGTAACTGTAACATCGTGTTTTCAAAATTAGGGTCTTTAGGTAAGGCTTGCCTATTCTTTTCATTTTGCCTGTAGGGAGACACTGGATTTTCCTATTTGGAAGCTTTCAAATTGCTGCTGCTTAGCAAACACGCTCAGTGGGTTTGTGGTTTATCCCACCAGCCTCTAAGCAAAGCCTTTCTTGTGCAGGGCAGTACCACAGAAGGGATTACAATAAAAAGGCTTTAAATACAGTCTGTAATCAGAAGAGCTTTTTATTTGTTTCATGTTTCTGCCCTCTAGGTACCTTTGGCAGCACAATGCATAGGCGTTCTGCAGCTGAAAGAGCCTGACATACTGAAAACAGATAGTGGATATCACATTTCACTCAGTTTTAGTAGTAATGGGTAGGACTATGATAATCAGTCCACAGTGTTTAATGTGTATGTGATTTAATGTCTAGCCTTTTTAGATTAATTAAAAGAATAAAGGATGAAATCTTATTTCTTCCTTGGCTTCCTAAGTAGCAGCAGTTCACTCCAAATTAATGCCGTTATCTATTTTAATTTCATCCTTATTTCCACGTTTGGCACTTCGTAAATGCTTCTTGTCTCCCTTATTGCTCACTTGGACAAGGAGGATGTCTATTTAGGAGACAGCTTTGCTTCTCTGGTGATTCTTCTAAAAGGCGAAGCTATGTTTGGTTCTGACTGACAGAATTTATACTTTTAAAAACATTATGCTAAGTATACATTTTTACATGGGCAGAGGAGGCTTTAAAAGGCAGAAAACAGTCTTTGTTAAGTATTGAAATTTCTCTTTCTAAAAAAATATTTTTTTTATTAGTAAGTCCTATGAGTTATGAAATTATTAAATTTTTAAATAAAAACTGATTTACATTTGTTAATTCTGGAAAATCATTTGTAATTAAATCAAGATTTCATTGAAAATACAAAATGACATTATCTTCTGATCTTTCTGGGCATATTTCTGTATAAATATATAAAGTAGTCTAACATGTTTCTTACAGTGCCTGACATTTGCTTTAGGAATGTAGTGAAATTGAGTGGGGAGACTCAGGGCTTTTTACCAGGTCAGATTCAGATCAGAACAAATCATAGCATCTGGTGTACTGTGACTAAGAATCAATCAAATTGTTCCGATTCATTTTATACTCCTTCATTTTACTTTTGAGTTATATGGGAGAGAGTTAATCTAGGATACATCCCTGCCAATATTACAGCTTGGTGCCTCTAGCTGGTTTATAATTATATCATAGTAATGGCAAGTAAATCAGACCATAGCAGGCAGAAAAGAAAATATCAAACCAAATGACTGTAAATAATAACTACACTTATTTTGATTATTTTAAAGAGGAACAATTTTAGCATTTATACTGGAAAAAAAAAACCCTGGTGTATTAAAAGAACATTTAGGAGAAAACTTTATGGCTATAAATACAGTTGTATCAGCAGTAGTAATGCCATCCAAGAAGTTCACTATAAACTCAGAGAGATTTATGTAAACTCATTGGTGTTGATGAGGAGAAAAGTAATGAATAAACAGTTTCCATGCATGATGTGAAAACTGCAAAGAATTTGCATTCTCTAAAAAAATTTAAAATTCTGACAACAGTTCTTGTCTTTTTCCTGGATAGGTACCCATTACACCATTTCTTTGGTGAAGGCTGTTCAGCAGTGGTGACATCTTCCAATCGGCCACTCTGCAGATTATTATCTCTGGACTCCCAGCTGACACCCTGCCGGAGGCTAGAGCTACTGAGACAACTGGAATTGTGCCTGCTTTGGTCAAGGTTTTTTCTTTCACCGAGGAGATAAAAAAAAAAAAAGATGAAGTTGGGCAAAGTGGAGTTTTGCCATTTTCTTCAGATACTAGCTCTTTTCCTGTGTCTTTCTGGGCTGAATCAAGCAGAGATCACAAGGCCCAGGTCAAAGCCCTATTTTCAATCAGGGAGGACGAGAACCAAACGCAGCTGGGTGTGGAATCAGTTCTTTGTGCTGGAAGAATACATGGGTACAGACCCACTCTATGTAGGAAAGGTAGGGGATTTAAATAAACTTTGGAGGGTGCAGATGCTTGCTTTTTGATGTGTTTATATGATGCAATTTAAAAGTTGTAATTCTGTTAGCCCAGAACAGCAACACATGGCATTCTTGTAAGAATGCAAGGTTCCTGTTGCAATTTTCTTTAAGAATTCTACATATTAGCACTGCTTGTTTAATGGAGTACAGTAATGAAACTGTTTCACCACCACTGATAGGAAGAAAATATTTATTACTTATACTAGGTTTTAAAACAGAGGAACATAACAATGAGTATTCTTTTTTAAGAGTTAACAGCTAGTCCCAGAAAAGAAGTTCTGTATTATATTGTTTGCTCCCTAAAACTCAGCACCACTGAAAGCAAGAGAGAAAGAATCAGGCGTCTGTGGGTGTGATGAGTGAAAAGGAGGGCATGTCTGCATTACTGCTTTTCTTTGACATTGCCTGGCTGGCAGATTGTCACCTTGGGGGCCTCGCTGCTCTCTGTGCACAGCACAGCCTTGTGGCTTTACCTCGCCTGTGATGGGCATGGGTCCAGTGGAGAGCCAGCCCTTTTACATCAAGGCAGCCCAAATGGTTCTTTCTGAGCGCCCGTCGCTGCACACGGAGCACACTGAGCACAGCTGTGAATCCGGGACTTAGCTCATTTACTGCCTTGTGCTAGTGGGTAATACGCTGCCTTCAGCAATTATGCAGGGGAAAAAAAAGCCCACAAAACAAAACCCCCTCTTGTGTTTTTCTGTAACATTTATGTGTAATCATCTTATTGAAAGGAAAACCCATTTTCTCAGTAATATCAGAATCAATAAATAGAGTTTCTCATTAAAATACAGCAAATGCATAGAAAACAAGGGAGTGACAGCTTTTGGCACAACATCACGCTTACAGAAAAAGAGATGAAGTAATCTAAAATCCACTGCTTCAAATATACCAGTGCAATGAATTTCAGCTTACTTAATTCATCCTACTGAGACAAAACCTTGATGTTTGTGTTAATGCAGTTAAGCACTTAGAATTTAATCATGCCAACGGAATAATCAAGTTAAAGAGGGAACTGCTTTCATGATTGCAGCTATCGTTGTGTTTAGGTGCTTTTTGAATTGGGACTGGTACTTTGCATAATTGAACCCTTAAGAAAGGTGTGCTAGGATCAGAAATGTCATCTTGTGGTGACATTACAGTGATCTTGAAAGTTTTTGTAAAGTTTTACATTATGTAGCAGTATCCATTCTGATGTCACACAGCTGCTGGTTGCCTGTGTGGGTTTGTCTTTTTGGCAAATTTGTCCCCAGATTGGAGTTTCTCTTGTGGCTCTGGAAATGGCCTATTTGGCATTTTTCCTACTGATAAAAAAAGAAGTGTGGCTTGCAAATTTGAATTTCTCTCCTGGAAAAGAAACGTCTTGAAATACTTGAGTGAAGACTAGTTTTGATCTGTAGTAATTCTCATATTCAGTCGATTGCTATATTATGGCCAAAAATGCTGTGGTAGTGCTGTAGCACATGATATTTGCATGCATGTGGTTATTTTTAGCTTCACAGTCTGCTCTTTCCCGTCCTTTGCAAGAGTCCTAGCATTCACAGGTGGATATCTTCCAAAACACAACAATTTTTTTTTCCCCCCTGAAACATTCTGTGCCCAGTCTGCTTTTGTATCAGCAGTATGAATTGTTGGCTCAGGAATTTGTACCAGCAATCCATTTTGTAGGAAAAGGAGATAAAAATTTTCACTTACAAAAAGAAGCCCATCTTCCTGGAAACACAGTCCTTGCTGAGCATCTTGTAAGATAAGATGTGCCCAGTTCCTAACCTTTTCACTGCAGAGGCTTTTCACTGTGTGGCTCCTGAGGTGCAGTCATGACCGAAGCCACATTCCCACACAGGGGAGCAAAAAGGTGAAGAAGTGAATTTCTTTCTGTGTCTTAACATATTATGTGTAGCACCACTACAAGTGCGGCTGAAGTGAGCAGCAGTCACCTTCCTCCCCCTCTTCTCTTAAAAACGTTGTTGCTCTTGATTCAAATCCTTTGCAGGCAGGTAGGGACAGAGGAGACCGAGATTTGGATAGGAAGGATGGAGATTTTTTTTTTCCTTGGTAAGGAAGCTGCAGCAAGCAAAAAGCTCTCATAACTCGCTTTTCTCATCAAATGAAGTGGAAGCAGCAACCAGACTCTGCAGAGTGCTCTGCTTCTGGGGAGGCCACTCCTGCACTGCCTTACGTTCAGGATGCTTTGCAGGGTGCCAATCTAACCGCACATCCAGGAAGGAGGGACCTTCCTCCTGCTTTTAAGGGCTGTTAGATAAAAAGGCTTTAGAAACACTCAAGCAAATGGATCTGTAATGGGGAATACTGTCTCCTTGCCACTATTCAATTGTACAAAGCCCTAGGCAATTCTGGTTGGAAGGCAGCATTTGGGGGATGTTAGGGTTACACGGCAAATCATTCAAGAGTTGTGAAATACCAATGTTAATTCCATGTTCAGCACTAGCTCTGTTCTCCTGGGTGTCTGCGTGCTGACACTTTAATTACATGATCATGCTGGGTAAAATCCTATTCCTCGTAAATAATGTAGTAGGATTCCTATTCACCTCAGTAAAACAAGTCCTTAATTTTTCAGTGTTTTCATGTGTGTTTAACAAGGCTTTACATTTATACCTGAGCATCTGTACTGCAGCCTTCCTTCTTGATATCCTTTTTTTGTTTTCCTAAATGCATATGTTTTTTTTTTTTTATTAAGGCAGCAGTGCCTGTGTCTCATGTGACTCTGGAGAAACCTCTGGAGGAGTTCCATTAATTTCACTCTAATAGGGGTCAAAGGTGACAGAAGTTTGGTGCCTTTTTTTATTCTCTTCTTTTAAAATGTAGGTCCTCCATCTCTGTGATATGAATTTTAATCATCTTGGATGTAATTTCGAGTGCTTCTTGGGAGGTGCTTAACATGTAATCAGATTGTGGACTGAACCATATACAATTCTTTTCTGTCGGTCAGCACAGCACATGTTATGTTCACTTGAAGGGCTGAAGCATTTAACTGTTTAGCGCATTAAACTGTTTGGATAGGCACTTTTCTCCTCCAGACATGCCATGTAGGAGGTGAGGCAGTTAACTGTGATGCTTATTGAGCTAGAAGCATAGCTGGCTTCTGTTTTCTGGAAAATGTTTACTACTGTTTGGTAACATGTTTTTGTGAAATGCCTTACTTTGTATTTTCCTTGTAAATTAGGATAATGGAATCTATTTGGAAAAAAAAAGAGTATAGAGCAGTTTTAAGTGATTTGAAGCATAAACACATAAAATTAGGAAAAAATTTGTTGAATATGCTATTATGTTGACTATTTGAAAAGTTGCATACAGTCTTGTAATTGAAGTTTCCATGGGTACAAATTGGTAAAAAGGGGTATAGTAAAAGTAGAACTTGAACATTTTGTTGGTACTTTTTTGGTTTTGCTACGTAACTATCAGACATCCAGGGTTTGGGGGTTTTTTGGTCTGATGGGTTGGGGTTTTTTTATTATTATTTGTTTTAATCTGTTTTCTGCTGCAAGAGTAATTATAGTGACACAAAATCTCTGCCAATAATAATTTCATTTTTCTTATTAAAAAGTTAAAAAATCCCAAACAAACAAAAGAAGCCACAAACAAACCTGAAGAAGCAAAAAAGGTCTTTGAATTCCATGTAAGATGCTGATTGATAGTATCCAAACCAACTTTCCTTTTCCAATGGCTCTAAATTTAGGTACAGTTACAGGGCAATTTCAAGCATTTTGCTGACTTGAACTCTTCCCTTGAGATCTCACTAACATATGAAGGATGGAAAATAAAACCCAGAGACTTTTGACTGAGCACAAGCCCAATAGATTAGTATGGAACTTTGAGAGGCTCGTTGGTAATTCTCCAAAATAATGCTTTGAACTCATAAGATGCCCTGAGTGTTGTTTTTTATTTATAATGTAAGAGAAAGTAAAGCGGAAGTCCTAACCTGCATTTTCTAGATTGTAAAAGGAAGAAAAGGTTAATGAGTGAACTAAGAGCCCATAGTTTCCTAGATCTCACAGTCATTGCCTTCCAACACAATTTTGCCTGCCTCTTCTGACTGTTTTAAGGTAAATAAACCTGTTGGATCCAATTTGGACAAAAGTGCATAAAAGGAATATTTGCATTATTATTTCCTGGAGTAGTATAGAATGAGATGCATGTGAAAAAAGAAATGAAGTTAAGCTTTTCCTAAAAAATTATGTCATATAAGAGAATTTGCAGGTTCTACAAGTTTTAAGAGAACTTACAGGAAGGATAGGTTTTTAAAGCAGCCATATAACAAGTTTATGTTATTATTAGCTTAGAGAGTGGGTAGTTTTTTTCCAGTCTCCTCATTTTGGAGGGAAGGAGGCTGGATAGGATACTGGGGTTTTAGATTAATGCTTTGTTTTTCAAAGGTGCTGGTGAATATTTCAATAAGGTGACAGAATTACTCACGTACTATATTTATCTGTGGTGTGACCTTGTCTCAGGCCATACAGATGCAGTCAGCAGTAGGGCTCTTTTCATAGAATCATAGCCTGACAATTTCAGATGTGTCTGACGAATTTTGACTGAGTTGGATAATAAGAGTCTTTGCTAAAATACTTTAAGGCAGTGAGTGGAAGTGCTGCCCCCTCAGTCAAACTCAGACTGAACTGTGGGAATATTACTGGCATTTTGGGAAATGGAGAGGACATGGGGTGATATTACGAAGGCTAAATATAGGTAAAAAGGACTGGGCTGCCTCAGTTGCACATGGTGAGGAAGGAGGTTAGTCAGATGCAATTCCTTGGAGGGATCTGACTCTCCTGCTGCTTCTAGAGGCATCCAGAGGGACTAAGGCTCTCTACTCAGCTTCAGTCTGTTTTGTTGTTTTTTTTTCTCTAAGCATTCTGAGCAAGGTAAATGTTCATGCCTGTTCTGCAAGTAAGCCCCTGGTTGAGAGTACCCATAGCTCTGCAGATTTTTGTTCATTTTCCACCCCAAGAAGTTTTGGAAAAAAAAAAATTCAAACACACTAAACTCAGACCAGCTATTTTTCATCTGTCTTTGTGGCCTCTGTGTGGAAAACAGACAGCATAATAACTCAGAAAAAAACTTCCTCTTTGTTATATTTTTTCCTCACTTTCTATTTGTGTTATCTTTACTTTTATCATAATCTTTGAAGCACTGTTGTTTTATATACTCCCAGAAGGCCATTTACGGAAAGGAAAAAGAAAATCTGCTGTATTTCTGATATTTATCCATCTCAGGAACTCTTTGCTCTTCCGTGCTACGAAAATTGATAACAGTTGACCTTTTAAATAAAATGGGACATGCCATTCTTGTCAAGTATTTTCCTACCACAAGTACTGCAAATGGAATGAATGAACAGACAAAATAATTAAGTCCTACTTACTTGCTTTATGTATTGAATAGGTCTTGGGGAAGTGATGCTTCAGTTGTACTACAGATGTATGACTTTACTATCTCAACTTGTTCTGTCCAGTCCCAGTATCACACACTTTTCTTCACTGGGTAGTCACTGTGGGCTTTGTGTGCTATTTCCATGCTATAATTGATGTGGATTACTCTGAATAACTGAGAGATGATTGACAATCCAAACGTTCCCTCCTTAACATGCAGGGGCTAAAGTGTCTCTGGGGACAGTGGTGAGATTAAGGCGCACAGGAAGAATTATCCAGAAGGATAACCTAAAATCTGCTGCCTTTTCCTGGTTGATTTCATCAGCCTGAACAGCTACAGTGTAATTTCTTCTCTCCCTTTTTACTGGAAGCCCTCTTCTCTCATAGCTGAATGGATACTGGAGAAGCTTTTATGCCAGGGACTTGAAGTGATGACAATTTCACAAGCCCAAGCACTAAAAGACAATTTGTATGTAATTTCATTATTAAAAGTGATAATAGAGTTGAGAGAATTATGGCTGGATACTGAACCAGAACATGTAGCTTTTTGATCTCTTTCCGTAATATAGAACATTGATCCTTAACATGTGCCGTTACAGAAGAGGAAGGTTAGTGAAGGTGATGACAACATCAGTAAATTAGTCAGCCCTCATGGCAATTTTTGGTTCAATGGCACAGCCATCCTATTTATGTAATCCTGTAGTACCATTTCCGTATTTCAGCAGAATGAGAGGCTCTACCTGCAGTGTTCTGCTCTGAATGTCTTGTGGGCATTATTTAAAACTAAATTTTATGAGTCTCTGACAAAATAGAAAAACAACAGTAAAAGCTAATTTTGCAATTATACATAGATGAGAGGCTCCTGTATGCTTGGCTGATTATCAGAAAATGCCTTCTTTTCAGGAAAGAATGAGATTTGAAGCTCTGATGTCACTCAAGCTGATGCTGCTTCAGTTGACATTCCTTCTCCTTTTTGTCTTCAGAGATTGTACTTGATCCCTTAGTTCTTGTTATTGGCTGTCATCCAACATTCAGTTTTATGTCCCTCCTCATGTCTCACAGTTCTGTGTTAATGGCATTAGAAATACAGCACTGTAAAACCATGGCTATCAGGGACTGTGAGTATTTGCATTGTTCTAAGACAAAGAAAGTCCATTCATGAATTATTTTCCTATCTAAATTGCAAGCAAACACAACCCCTGCTCTGAGGCAGTGGTCTTATAAAGTGAGAACTAATAGCAGACTAAGAAGCAGTGACAGAATTCAGAGAACTATAGTGTTAATCAAAATCTGAAAATAGTTTGAGAAGAGTGGGTCATTAGTGCTGTTTTCTATGAATATATAATATTTCTTTTCTGAAAATGAGACTCATGCAACATTTTAAAACATTATGAACATATAATTGAGAGCTCTTTCCTGCATTTACTTCCCAGTATTTATAGATGACAAATTTTTTGAAACTTTTAAGTGCAGACCTGTTTAATATCTATGTTAGTACAAGGCTACATCTTCTTTCAGACCTGTAAAGATAAAGGATGTTTTCCAATTGCTTTCAAAATATCAGACTGCATATGCTTTATAGTTTTACATCTTGTAGCCTGCTGTCACACTACCTTTTTCATGTTGCCTTTTTTCACTTATACATCTTCTGTTAGCCATAAGTGTCTGTCTGCAGACTCATTGGGCATTCATTTCATGTATTAAGTATTTTCCACGTGTCACCGTCTAAAAGTGCTGCCAGGACTGTTACTGTCTTGTCATAACTCTACTGCTAAATTTCTTCTTTGCTTCACACTTGTTTTTAAATATTATACTGCATTTCTTAATTTCCTGGCCCCTCTCTTTTTTTCCCCTAATAATCACTTAATAAAATATTACCTGTGTACATATGTCAATATTTCAGTGCTAACTTTAACCACTTAAAGGGAGAACCTGGGACAATATATTTTAGGATTCTGAAAAAAATCAGGGAATGGTTCATTTGCATGCAATAAACTGGCTTTTACATAAATGCACTGATGATAAGTATTGGAAATCTCTTTAGTAATATCTTATTATCTCAGCACTGTGCATTTCCTTGGAAGAGATAGCTGAGCAAAGTGCTAATGGGGGAGCTGCTGAGAGAAGAAAGATGTTAATACACTAAGTTGCTCAGTTATTTTAGAATAACTATTAGCTACCTTATGCTTCCAGCATCTTCTCTGTCACTTTTGCACTGGAAGAGATACTTACTGTCATGTAAATTAGAGACAAGTAGCTCTTAGAAAAGGCAGTGGAGTGTGTGTTCTAGGAAGAACTCTAATTCTGTCCCAACTCTTCAAACCATGGTCATGGTATGAGTACCAACCTATATCAAGAGCAGAATTTTGCGGATGTCATAATGCTTAATCTTTCGTAACTTCAAGGTTATAAGAAGGAGAATTAGCCAGTTAAAAATAAACATGAGGGTTGTTCACTTGTTATAAATAAATATTGTGAACACCTAACTATAATTCATTTGAGCTCAATGTATAAATAGGAACTCTTTTAACCTTTCCAGACAAGTGTAAACTTAGCCAATGAAGAAGCTCATTGGTAACAGATACTGATCACCAAATCAGTAAACAGGTTCATAAACTTGAAGAATATATTTAATATTATTTCTTCCAGATGTTCTTGAAAAAAAAATACTACCATTAACAGTTCTGTCAATGTAAAAATATTTGGTGATGTTACAGCCCTGTGCTGTTGCAAAAGTGATATTGTTATTTATGTAGGTGTAAGGCACATAGTATGGTAGTAACACAGTACAAGTCATAAACATAGCAAAGAATAAGCCTTATTTTTTCTTCCAGATAAATAGGAATGCCAAGAGAGACATAGCTCTTTTGCATACAGAAGTTCATGCGCCATTACTCATGTACTAGGAAACACAAAATATGCCTTACTGACTTGGTCTCAAGTTGTCTTTTTCAGAGTCCTCCCCTGGGAGAAGAAGCTAATTCTAAACATTCAAGAAGAAAGCAAAAAGTTTTTTAAATCTGTTTTGATTATTAAATTATGCTGTTCATAGAGTAACTGAAGATTTAGTCCAAAATCTTAAGATCAGTTTTATTCACCCTTGGAGACCATTTGAGAGTATTAATGTTGCAATGCAAATATCTGGTCTTTTAAAAATTGAATTTTTAACTGATATTTTATTCTGTAGGTTAGTGAAAGAGGACTACTGAAGATTGATTTGCAACATATATGAACATATTTCACATTTTGAGAGTGAAGAAATAGTGGCTTCAATTCATATAGTAGTCTAATATTACTAAAGCACCAAAGGGATGTGTTGTGACATTGTGTGTGGGTCAAAAGGTATACACTAAGAACAACAAAGGACACTCTTACATAATGTTCTACCTACAACACAAAAAATTCTTAGGCCCTCTCTGAGTAGAAAGAAAGAAATTTAATGTCATTTTCTAGGTGATGTAAGACTTTTCTGCATAAATTCCACAAAACATTGCCAGAGTCATACTGTTTCATTTAGTTTTCACGTTTTTGTAAATCATGAGAAATTTCCTTAAGGTTTAACAAGACATGCAATTCTGTTGCTGTGGAGTATATGTGAGAAGAATTGAACCCCAAAAATTGTTTTTCATTTGAAATGCTTCCAAAATATGGAAAATCTGGTAGCTGGATTGTTCATGTGTAAGGACAATAAGCTGCTTAAACACTTCATACTGAGGTACCAAATTGTTATCCTGCTGACTAGGCAACCAGGCAATTCATTTTCCTTACAAGGTAGGCAGGTGCTGTATTACGTGAATTTTACCTTGTTATCCTGTAACAATGAAAAGTTTCCAGACACAGCTGGGAAAAGCAGATGGTCATTTCTTA
The DNA here is from genome assembly GCF_000277835.1 of Geospiza fortis. Lineage (NCBI taxonomy): Eukaryota > Metazoa > Chordata > Aves > Passeriformes > Thraupidae > Geospiza > Geospiza fortis. The sequence continues at coordinate 2,248,084 of NW_005054350.1, read as the reverse complement.
AGTTTCCATAATCATGGTATAAGCGTAATGCCATAAATTAGCAAAATACTTAACTTGTCTTTCTTACACAATCTATACACATTATATGGGCAGAGCATTTGGAAAAGTGCTTGGCATGTTTTTATGTTTCTTTTTTAACTGGCAGGGCTGTAATTCTACATAGTCTACATATTAAAAGCTGTTTAAATAATTCCACTTCCTCCTGGATGTTCATAATCTTCATGTATTTCTAGACTGTTATCCTTCCCACCATCTTTCACCCTTTAGCACTTAGCTGTTGCTTAACCAAACAATACTTTTAAAAGGTTTTCCTTTTGAGTCTACACTGTAGTCTTGTGTTCATCCATACTGCTCTTTCATTCATCCCCTCATTTTTTTTTAATATCTTCTTGACAGTGAAAAGCTGTGAACAAAAGCACTCTATTGTTGCTTCATCTAAACAGGAAATAAGCCAAGTGAAACTGTTACTTCCTTTCTCATTGTAAGATTCAAATTGCACTATTCATGTTTGTTTCTTTCTTTACAAATTCATGTCCACTACCATGCTGAGAATCTTAAAGTCTTATTGCTTTTCTGGGGTTTTTTTATCTTTATGCTGAATCAAGCATACTTCTGAGCAAGTATCAGTCCCAAAGCAATGGAAATAATACTTATTTGAAATGTTTCCATTTGCTTGACTGAGAAACCAAGTGAAGCCGTGTCAAACAAGGTTTTATGGAGCAAACATGCAGGAATTAGAATGATAGCACTGATGAAGCATATACGCAAGTGGGTGTATATGTCTAGGAAGCAATGGAGGGACCTCACATTGAGGAATAGTTTCTGCGTATACTGACACATTTATTTAATTTAGATTTATTTTAAGATTCAAGGAAAGTGTAAAAATTCTGGCCTATATTGGTTTTAGTTTGGAAAAATAGAGATTGAAAAAGTTAAAGAGAAGAAAAAGTATGCCAAAGGGTGTGAGATGGGAAAGGACATGATGAAGAGTTTTACTTTGTTTTTATCACTCTGGAGCCTGATGTAAAACTGAAATCAATGAGAAAATAAATTTCGATTAAGGTCTAACAATCTAATCACAGATTGGCTCAGGTTAGGAGAGAACACAGTGGGTTGTCTGGTCCAACCTCCCTAGTCAGTCAGGGTCATCCCAGACCGCATGGCATAGGATTGTGTCCAGACAGCTCTTGAACATTTTCAGTGAGGGAGACTCCACAACTTCTGTGGGTAGCCCATTCCAGTATGTGGTCACCTGCACAATAAAAACATTCTTCCTTGTGTTCAGGTGGACCTTTCTGTGCATCCATCTCTGCCTGCTGTGTCTTGTTCTATTGCTTGTTGAAGAATCTGGCTCCATCTTCTCAACACCTCTCTTCAGAATCTTGTAGACATTGGGGAGGGCCCTTTCAGTTGTCTCTTTTTGAGGCTGAACAGGCCCAGCTCCCTCAGCCTGTCCTTGGAAGAAAGAATATCCAGTCCCCTAGGGATCTTTGTTGCCTTCTCATCGACCTGTTCCAGGAGTTCCATGGAGCTCCAGGAGCTCTCTCTTGTACACAGGAGTCCAGAACTGGACCCAGCACTCCAGATGTGCCTCACCTGGGCTAAGCAGAAGGGCAGGATCACCTTCCTTGACCAACTGGAAATGCTGTTCCTAATGCACCCCAGGATCCCACTGGCTGTCTTGGCCACAAGAACACACTGGCCCATTGATATTTTGTTGTCTACCAGGACCCCTGGGTCCTTCTCCAAAGAGCTGCCTTCCAGCAGGTCACCCCCTGTCTGTCCCAGTCCATGGGGTTATTCTTCTCCAGGGGCAGGACCTTGCACTTGCCTTTGTTGAATGGCAGACAGTTCCTCTCTGTTCATCTCTCCCACCTGTCGAGGTCCCTCAGAAGGGCTGCCCAGCCTTCTAGGATATCAGCCAGTCCTCTCGGCTTTGTATCGTCAGGGAACTTACTGAGGACACATCTCCCCCTCCATCCAAGACATTGATCAATAAGTTAAATAGTGGGTGTAGTTTTGAACCTTGGGAAACACCACTAGAGATGGGCCTCCTGCTACACCCTGAGCCACTGACTGCAGCCCTCTTGTTTAGCCAGTTCTCAGTTATCCTCACTGTGCACTCATTCAACCCACACTTCCTGAATTTGCCTATGAAGATGTTGAGAGAGACAGTGCTGAAAACCTTGCTGAAGTCAAAGTAGAAAATATCTACTGCCGCCATCCCTCCAAGCAGTTTCATTGCAGAAGGCAATCAGGTTGGTCCAGTGTGACTTAGCATTAGTGAATCCATGCTGACTACTCCAGATCCCCTTGTTGTCATCCACATGGATAGCAATAGTCTTTTAAATGAGGACAGGGATTGAGGTGAGGATCACCTTAAGTGTAGGTCTTGATTCCCTATGCGCTTTGCTGAAGAAGCTGTATGCATCCGTATGGATCACACATTGGTTTAGGTCACCTCAATCCACCCCATGGGTTCTAGAAAGCAGACCTGACTTGGTTATGTTAGCACAGATGGAAAAGGAGGGCAGGTGGCCAGGTTTTAGAAATATACAGGGGAGTAGGTCTGTTAACTAGCAGATGTATTTGAAAGAGACAAAAAACGTAAGTAAAGTTCATTTTTAATCAAAAGAGGAAAATGCTGTGTGAAGCAAGGTAATCTGTGATACAAGACATCAAAAGCAAATATCATCAAGACAAAAACCTAGTAGAACAAGTTTTTATGCTTCTTTCATGAGACTAAGGAAGCAATGAATAGAAAATGAAAGATGTAAATATTTCTTATAAAACATTACTGGAGAGGGCTAGAGAATTTGGAATTTGTTCAAAAAAAGCCTAAAATATGAACAGCAGAGTGCCAAACAGCCCAGGACAAGACAGAATAGCATTCTATACATAGAGGTTCCAAGAATTACTGGGTCAAGATAAAGCACTGATATGTAAAAAACAACATGAAGATCTGGAGGAGTCCAAGCAAATCTGAGCTCTCAGCAGACGGATGGAAGGATGCAAATATGTGCAGCTGTCAGGGAAGTAACTGGACCATGTCCAGACTGTTTCCAAATTAAGAGCCAAAAATCAAAATTATGAGTTCTCTGGTCTACCATTTAAGAAGGCAGCTCACACCTTACAAAGCAATTTTTTCTTGGGTGCTAAAGGGATGAAATAATGTTATCCGTGGTTTTCAGAACTTTAGTAGACACCTTTCCTTCTAGACTGATATTTTGACATTGATCATTTCATGTAACTATATTTCCTTCCATCTGTTTGCAGGCTGCCTGAGATTTTTTTTCATGCAGACTAATTTCAATGTCCTGTCAAAATTAGATGCTGTTCCATGTTATCTAAGTCACAGTATTACATTCAACAATTTCCATTCATCTCTTATTTTAGTAAGCAGAGATGGGTAGACAATGATGGTCCATTCTGCTAGTCTGATGACAAAGTTGTCTTTCTGGATTTTTGGTTTTTTTTGGCAATTTTACTTCTAGTAGCACAAAGTGAAGTCAATGAATGCTTTATGCGTGGGATGATACAGACTGAGGGCCCAGGTGCTTTGTCAGGCTTCCAAAATACCTGCCAAGCAGAAAATGAGACTGTGAGGAAGATGGAAAGATTAAGACGTCCACCCTGATGACAGATCCTTCTGATTTAAAGATATAAGGGTCTGTATCTATATACCATATTAAAAAGGGAAGATATTTACCTTTGCTTCTGAAATTATGTTGTCATATGTGTTTTAGACAGGGGCCAGTCTTCCAGTTCTGATTCTTTGATGCATGCTTTGTATTATACTTAAAATGCAAATATCATTTTGGAACAGAGTTTGAGGCTTTAGCAGGATGTGCTAACAATTTTTGTCTCAGATTATATTTTTTGGAAAATTACTTTGTAAAATAATTAGCAGGATAAAGGGGAGACATTCACCTTCAAGGTTAGAAGAGTTAAATTTATTAGAGTGAACAAAATGACCTGCAATATCACAAATTTTCCTGGAATCAACCATTCCTTTACCTGTAAATAACCTTTACTGATAAGAGAACTTCAGCAGAAATTGTATGTGTGACATTGTGGAGAGTCATGGAGTGAAACCAGATGCTTTTTCTTCCATAGTAACTTGAATCTGGTGAAAATATGGATACAGCTGAGGATGAGCAGTACATTTAGTGTATGCTCAAAATCAAAATGCATCTTTCGTTTACAACAGAACTAGTGCAATAAAATAAGGTAGATTTTCTTAAACATTAAGGTACTACTTAATATTTGGCAGACGATAACATCACTTAATAAATGATGTCTTTTAAGGCAAGGTAAGAGTTTTTCTTTATATATTCCTGAAGTTGTATGTCTCAGTAATCAGTAGGCCCTCCCTGATGTTTTCCTGTAAGTTTGAGCTCCACAAAAGCATTGTTAAATCTTTTATCTCAGTGTTTAAACACCTTCAGGGTGGAGTGTCAGAAGAAGCAATAGGTTGTCATATGGCAAAGGCTGCTCAGGGCCCTGAGTCTTCACATTGGCTTGGAAACTCATACAAACAATATGATGGTTTAATATGTGTCTGATGGTTTACAGACTAGCAGAAAATTTGCTCTTAAAAGAGACAGCATAAAATTATACTGTGTTACTCAGTAGATGAATTCTATGTGTGAGTCACACCTGCCTGTTCCAGTGATAATTTTTTCCCACTTGTTATTGCCATTAGTCCTGCTGAGCTAACACAGCTGAGAGATAGCAAACTGTCATCCTCAGACTTGTTTGTTGTGTACTGACTTACACCTGCAAAATCCTATTGTAAGCTATGGGGCCCTACATTTTTAAAATTAGAACAGAATCTGAAGATAGTAGGGGCTTCACTTGCTTTTGTAACCAGGGAAAAGACTCAACCAAGATTGCAAAATGAACAGCTTGCATATGACCTGTCCGCTGAGTCTGAAATGCAAGACAAAGAAAGGAATTGCTGGTTTTATGCTATTACTTTTTATCATGCTGCATACTAATAGAAGGTCTGTTTACTGTCCCAATGCATTTTTTTTAATTATTAAATTGGCTTGGTTGATTAATTAGTTTTGGTTTTTACCAGTTAATATTTAATTCACTAGATTTGCTGTTGAACTACTATCCTTCCACTTGTACCAATATTTTTGTGTATATATGGACACAAAAGCATTGTTTTATAAGTGAACTGGCATGCTTTGCCTTTGGCAAAAATTAATACATAATTTAATAGTGTAATCTAGTTCCTTTGGTCTCTTACATAGGCACTGGTTTTACCTTCTAGTCTTCCACAAGTTTTAAAAGTAGCTGCAGAGCAAACTGAAGGGTATTCCTTATCTTGAGCTGTTGTGAACACTGACCACCAGTGATTGATGACGTCTGTGAACAACATGCTTTAGAGTCTCTAAGGTATTCTTCACTGAAAACAAATTTTAAAAATCTCTAAACAATCTCTTTGCCTTCTCATGAGTTTTATTGGGCAAATATGAATAGAGATTAATGGAGAGCAGAAAAGTGGAAGAAGGGATAAAAAGGATGTATGTAGGAAAAAAATATGCCTGCTACAAACTCCCAGAAGAGAAGGGGTACTATTGAACAATGAATTCAACAGATTGGAATATGTGGTAAGAGTGTGGCTGAAGAAACGCAGCAACATTTGAACTCGCATATAAACTAGAGACAGGCAGAGAATATAGATTCTATCAGTGAATCACTAGTGAGATTAGGAAATAGAACTTTCTGTCCACTTCAAAAAGTTTGATTTTAGTGAAGTGTGTAGACACTTCATTAGTTTGACTAATTTGCTTGTGACTTTTCTTTGCAGAAGCTCTTATTTGTGCTATTTTCACAAGGTAACTTTCAACTATTTGTGAACAACATAACTATTAACTAAAATGCTATTGTGTTTATATGACAACTTGTGTAGTTTTGAAGGGACAATGTACAGGAAAATAATATAAATAAGAGATCTTCATGTGCAGAAGCAATTATTATTTGAAAAATATTTACTGAAAATACCATTTTTCTTTTAAAAAGTATAAACTTTGGCACTATCTATTAGTGTAGAAAGCTCAGAGGCCAATTAATAGGGATATAATTAATTATTTTTCCCCTTAAAACTACGGGACCCTAAATTAATAGAAATTGTACCTTTCTTTCAGTGCACGGATCTGTGCTGATTCGCACCAAGCTTTATAGAACTTCCCTAAGGGGACTTCCTTAAATGAAATGCTCATTTTAATGGACCACACAGAAGGTATGAGACAAGAGTGGAAATGCCCTCAGTATAAAGTTCTGAACATTACAATTGGTGACAGAAGGCCTATCAGTGAGACAGTAATCTTAAAAAATACAAAACGATCAGATTGTTTGTTGAATTAGACTTGCTTTAATATGGATGCATGCAAGGGAGCTGGAAACTTTGCATCTGTTTTGTATACAAAGTGATTAGATTGTGATCACTTAGTCCAAGAGGATAGAAATGATGCACAATTTTGCCAGGATGAGACATGCAAATTGGATCAATTAGCTTTGAGAGCGCTCAGACAATCTGGTAGTGAAGTTTACATGCTGTGTCAAGCGAAACTTAGCAAAGATCAGTCCTGGAGATGCTGGGGGCAAGTATTACAGTGATTTAAACTCTAATCTCTAAGAGTAATTAATTGTTTTCAGATTTAGTTATAAAATGGATCAGATACTATAATGAAACAATCAGATACTGTAATAAAAGATCCCTTACGGAGATGTTTGATGGTACACCAGTAGTATGACAGAGAAAATAGTAGCAGTCATTTGAGTTGCAACACTTGAGATAGAGGCAAGTAAATTCAGATGACTGATCCTGTTTGCATCTAACAGAATGCACAATTCTAGTAACTCCTGTACCTTCATGTTCACCACAATGTTTCAGAAGCAGGGAGTGTTCTCACAAGTAGCTCACTGTGTGCACTATTTTCATTGAACCAAAGCTCTCTCAGAAGGGGGTCAACAAGGAAATGATCATTAGGTAAAAGTGCTGTAATTTCATCAGAGGCCATGTAAACATTTGAATTATGCACCCTTTTCCATGTCCTTTACAGTGTTCAAAGGACATGTTGTTTTAGATAATCAGAAAGGTCTCTATGGAAGTTGAAAATTCTCAATATATGTGAAATATTGGAAGCCTCAGAAATCAGTTTTGAAAGAAGTCACTAAAATTTTCAGCAGAATCCAGATAGCTTACAGAATTAGAAACAAGTCTGCACAATTTGAATTTTAAGGTAGATTCAGCAAGTAAACATGAGCAGTGTAAAAAAACACCTTTCATTTCACTATTTTCTCAAAATTTGTTTATCAGTGGCACATCCATTGACTGTATCACCAGCATTTAATGGCAATGAGTAAGAAATACAATAAGAATATATTATGGTGAAAACAGATGAAAAAAATCTCAGTATCATTGTATATGGCAAATCTCATCACCTTGTTTTTTGTTTTTTTTTTTTTTTTAAATACAAGTGAAGTTCAATCTTACCTCATAAATATCTTCTCTCATCATCTGAAATGGCAAAATATGATTTAAGGAAACGAGGTATAATGACTGCAGAGAAATTTGATGAGATTTTCTTTGTTAAATACTTGTTGTAAACACCAGCATAGAAAAAGGCACTAGGAGAGCACTGCCTTTTACACAGAACTGTTAAAATCCTTCTAAGCTGGGAGGATTTGCAATTAACCTAGTATTGTTCATGTTAAGGCAGTTTTTTATGGGTTTGAATAAGGCATTATCCTCCCCCTCAAATATTTTCTGAAAAACAAGCAGAAAACCTGGGCATTAAAAGCATTTATTTCCCAGCCCTTAATCCTGTGGAGTTTAAATGCCTATCAAGATATGAACTACTATCTTGAGATCAGCCTGGTTATATTGGAAAATCTTTGCAGGCCTGCAAGTTTGAATGGTTAAGAAAAAAAAAAGGTAGGGAGAAATCAAACTTAAAGTATCTGTCCACAAAGGATCCCTTTAAATGATCTGAACAGTTTCAAGCAGACTTTCAAGTGTCCATATTTACTGTGCATACTCTGCTTCAGCTTGCTCTGAATACTGAACAGCTACTGTGTGAATTTATGTAAGGAAATCTCTTAATCTTTCAATGCTGCTTCTTATAATTAGGCATATGTGACACACATGTTCATTAAAGCAACCTTCCTCTTAGAGCAGGGGTTAAGGGGCTGTTTCAAAAAGATACTTAGACATATGCGTAGTATCAGTTTTCCTGACTGTTAAGCAAGTCCTGACACAATCCACATGGATAAGGATGATTTCCTAACTTAGAAAATTCTAAACCAGGTTTAATTTGATGTAGCACCAGGTTAAATTTCCCTAGGTTTGGAAGTGAATTTTGAACCATGGGCTGTGAATTACAAGCCAATATATATATGGGTGGATGGATGGACTTGAGAAATATTTTTGGGTAAAATTCAATGTGATAAGCTACCTTCAGTGAAATGCGTAATAGTAGGGGAAAGAAAATAAAAAAATTTCCTATAGTCTGCTGAAAAAAAGAGCACTTTATTTATCATTCAGTGTTTTACCTTTACTTTTATATTTACTGCAGAGTTAGAAATGGGTCACAGTAGTTAATGGAAAGCATTAACAGAAATATTAGGGTGTTTATCAAGCCAGACTCTAAAAGAGATTCGAAATGAAATGTAAACACACTAGCAACAGTAACCTGTGGTTTATGATAACAAATTAACCAAGGGATTATTTTGCTCTTTTTTACCTGAACTCATTTTACGACACATGATAAGTGCCTACATTAAGGCATCTAATACTCTCCACTTTATTTGGCCATGCACTGGTTTTTCATCTTACATTGTCATACGAGCAAGAATACTATTAGGTATTTATTCCTGCCCTTTTCATATGAAATAATTCACTCATTTAAAAATGCTATAGTAAAATTTTGTGTTTAAATTCTCTGTTACTGACTTTTGTCCTTGACCCACTGTCAGCTCTGGGCACTTGTGACTTTCTCCACAACATGCCTTCCAAGGTACTAATTATACCTAATGTGGGCTTTGTGTCAAAATCCTAATTTTGCACTTTAGGTCTAGGAGTAATCCTATTGATTTTATTGAGAAGACTTATGGATTAGATTTGTGAAAATGCTTTGGGAAGTACCTGGGTGGTGTGAAATATTTTATAACATTTAACAAATTTGTTCATATGGAGAATTGTCAATTTAAATTTGACTATATATCTTTCCTGAAAGTCAGCATCAAGTGTTTAATTTTTTTCAAACAAGAAGAAAAACACAACAAGTACTGTTATCCTGATGTTTATGCTATCATGTCTGCTAAAAATTAAAATTAGTATTTAGACCAACATGTAAATTCTGTTTTGTTCTGACAGTTGTTTTTAAATATTAATTAACAAGTCCATAGTTTTTTTCAGGAAATTAAAGATTAGTGAGTACATGGACCCAGTTAACTACATTTTTTCTGTGTTACAAGTCTTTAACCATTAAAATGATCAGATCATACTCTCTTAGGTAGTCCAGTATTTTATAAACTCCAGACACTTAACCCTAGTTACTTACACTGCTTTACAGTTAGGTATTTTACCATTGTCTTCCAGTCTCTCAGTTTGTCAGCGCTTCCAACTAACACACAAGGTAAGATTATGAGTTGATCTTTAGTAGCATTAAACTTTCAAAAGCAAATTAAATGTGAGGAATTGATACAACATAAAACCAAAACGAAGGCAAATGAAAAAAGCTCTACACCCTCTGGGTGTCTATTCCTTGGTACTAATGTTCTTTGGAAGCAGGTTCCTATGAGAAAAATCATTATCAACGAAGCAATGCTGCAAGCTATTTTGGATAGTTGAAGCAGAAAGAGGATAATCACTCTAAACTATAGATCAGTAGTTTGACAAAGAAGAGACAATATGGGAGGTATAATTTCCAATCTAAAATAAATATATTCAGTATAAGTACATATCTCAGAAAATACTTTAAAACCAAATGAATGTTTGTTTGTAAATTTGGTATTATTGATATGGTAGTCAAACAAGAAGTGTGTATGATTATTTTCCTGTGCAGTGCTGTTACAGATAATTCTATAGATTACTGAGTTAGAGATGAAAAAATAGATCCTCTAATGTGCTCCCATTTTCCATGGTTGAAATCCTAGTCCCAAATTATTATGGCTGAGTAGAAAAAGCATTATGGGAGAAACAACTTTCCAATTACCATATTTGTATTCTAATGTCTCATTTCTGTTTTCAAGGATAGATAAAAAAGTAAAAGCATTAATTTCTCATTATAGAAGGTACATAAATTCTGTTACTGCTTTTCTTGTTTAATTTACTCTCCCTTCTTTCTGTGATATAAGGGATAGTGCATGCATGCATTGCTGGTCATAAGAACTAAGTAAGTAAAAAAAATAAATAAACTAATAGAAGTATGTACAGTGGTATAAGAAGGGAAAATATTCATATTACTATAAATTTATATATTTGTGCACCTATGTATGTGCTTCATTCAAGAAAAATGCTCAAGAAACAGTACTTCACTGTATGTGTGTTAATACTGTGCAAACAGTTATTATTTCACGTATAGTGAGGAAGTAATTTGAGAAGAAGAATGAGAGAAGTTTCTTTCTGCAAGCTGCTACACATGCATAAACTTTTCAAGCCCATGAACATCTGCTAGCCCAGAGATATTCTTCTGTGAAGTATGCTGAGAACTTTGGTATTTGTTTGCCATGCTACATTTTTAAACCCTGAACACATTTGTAAAAGCCATATGTGGAGAAAGCAGGAAGGAAGCATCCTTGAAACAAGTTTATTATACTGCTGAAATAGAGTGTAGTGACTTTAAGGGAATTTTGTCTTACAGCTTCAGTGATTCTTGGCAACAAAATAAATCAAACCACTGCACCAACAAATCCATCGCTTTAGTATATAACAGCAAGTTGTTTGGTGCACTAAGAATAGATATGGATCATGTGGAAATGCTGTTGGCATGTATGGAAGTGAACTTAGGCCCTTTCCTGGGGAAGAAGTAAGACCCAAAATAGAGCTAGTAAGAGTAAAGACTCAGGAATTTGTAAATAGAGTTTCACTGCGGTGGTTTTTTCACATTATTTAATTGTATTAGGAAATTAATTGTATAAATGAGGTTTGAATCATTGGTTTCTTTAATCAAAAATTATATCTATTTGCACAAAAACCAGCTGGTTTTATACAAAAAGTAAGTCAGATGGCAAATGCAGCCTATGTTGGTTTATCAATGATTCTGGTTTTCTTACTGAGCTATTTAGAATGAGTACTCCTAGGAATAAATGCTGATAGACTGAGGGTAGTGTGGGGAAGAAAACAAACACCACCACCACTGCCACCAAAAAAAAAAGAGAAAACCAAAAACTGAACCAAAAACCCCACGCAATGCTGAATATTGAAAGGCTCTGTAAGGATTCCAATGTGCATGTTGTCTGCAAACAGTGTGGTTTGTTTCCATTCTAGAAAGCTGATTCCTGAAAAGTCTGAAGCCTGTGCATGAGGGGAAAGCAGGTCTTCTTTTTTGCACTTCTTGTTATGAACGTGTTATGTTATCTATAGGCTCTTGGTGGTGCTACAATACAGTATTGCTGTCCCCCCACCCCCAATAAATATTATGCAATTAGTACATGATGATGCACAGTATGCAGATGGTTTTTTACCTCCCAAAGCTACCAAACTGTCTTTTTAAGAGAGTGAATGACAAACAGTCATTTTGGGGAGTGACATGTCATGATGATGGCCCATTAAAACTCCTCAAGAATACTCAGCCAGCTACATATGCCCACTCAGCTCCATCCATAGCAGCAGCTGCTTCTGAGTTCCTCCTGTAGCTGCAGTAAACTTAATGGGCTGGCTACACAATTCACTGTCGCCACAGGGCATTTTGTGTTCTTATTAAAACTGGGGAGTGGAAAAGGCACAGATTTGTGACTACAGCAGCTGCAGAGACTGGGAAAGGACAGAAAAGGGAAGGGTACATGTGTGTGTATACATGTGTACATGTACATACACACACTAAAATGTATGTATAGATATACAATCTCAGTCTATATAAAGACCTACATTATTTGAGTATACATGAGGAGAGGGAACACTACAGACATAGCTGAGTATTATTAAGAGAAAAAAAAATCACAGAATTGTGACATGGATGCTCTTATCACATCAAGTTTTCAGTATTTCCTATTAATTATTCAACTCACTAGCCTTTAGATGACAGTATCAGTTATTCCTAGGGGGACTATTCTTCTGAACTTTGTCTTCAACCTAGAAGCCTTGAGGGCTTACTTAGATGCTAACTGGAATATTATGAATTGAAAGATTTAGAATTTTAGTACTTCTAATTTGAATTTTGTTTGAACAGTAGCCATCAAGGAAATGCAGTTTCACTGTTCCTTTTCCTCTTTAACCCCCATTTTTGAAAGGTTGGCAAAATTAAATATTCACTTCACTTCATGTGGCCGAGGTGATAAGATTATTATCCTCCTGAAGCACTGATCTACCATTTAAAAGAATAAGGGCTGTATAAGGGTTTTAACTAAACTCTTCCACCAGTATCTCTGAAATTTTATTTTGGAAACAATACAGAGGAAAGAGGGAATTGTAAAACCTAACTGCTTATTCCAAGTGTGATGATGGAAGAGCATAAGTAAATTAATACAAATTCTTACTATTTTAGATTCTTGCCTAAGAAAAAACTGGAACATTCTGGAATCTACATTCTGGAACAAAAAAGGAGTTCAAAAACTGCATTAACAGTGGAATTAACGATTGTTTGAGGATTGTTTTTCTAAAGAAAAATACCTAGTTCACTCAAAGTTAGCTGACAGTTATGCTACTTTCCCAGCCCATGAATCATGTTTATTTTTTTTTCCTCCTCTGATCTCAGGACTTTGAAACCAATGGCAATTTAAATTTCAACTTCTTTCTTTTTTTTACGTCCTTTTTTTTCTCTTTTTCGTACACTTGGAGTAGTGGTATTGCACATCCTCTGTAAAATGACACTTGACCAGTTTCAGGTAATCATTTTTTTAAATTGCTGTTGCATTAAGCAGTGTATGAAAAGAAGATGCTGGTAAAGCTATACAACATTACTCTGAAGTACTATTCTTGCACTTCAGATGTATCCATGTTCTCATTCACTTTGGCTTTCAGCTTCTAAATATTTTTACCTTTTATTTGTTTATTTGATTTTTCCCCCTCTTCTCCTGTTAAACATTTGTATTTATTTTGCCTCATCCTCTGCTTTCTTAATAATGACTGATTACCTTGATTGTAGACAAAGCTTTACTCTCACTGGTTTTATATACTGTTGAATTATGAAGGTCTTGAAGATTCAAATTACATCAAATGTCATACATTTTGCCTGCAGGAGGACTATTGAGGACAATCTGTGGGATGAAAACTGATACTCCCAAAGGGATGTGCCTTGGTTTTACCTTGAATCTGAAATGGGTTCATTTGATAGGTAGTTTTTGATGACCTCATTGCATTTGTGGTGATCCTGGGCAGATATATATCTGCCTTGTGGTCATTCTTAGGACTATGGTATTACCTGTGTCAAAACAAAATATGATTCAGAGGCAGTCTGAGTTCAGGCAGTCTGTAGGGTCAGTGCTGAATGTGAAGAGATCTCTGAAATGTCCTGGACCTCAATTATCTCAGAAGTTCTTAGGTCTCTGGTCAGCTCTCAGCACTCCAGACACTGTTTTGGATATTTTAAATCAAGTCAGAAGAGATCTCTTGTCTGGGCTGACCAGATTTTTAGCAACCCCGTCACCAACTCCTTGTGTTAGATAAATATAACGTGGTTATACTGTGGTCTGCAGCATGAGACCTTGTTGTATTCCCTCGTGACTGTCTCTGCGCTTGCCTGACAAAGAGCAAGTCTGAAGGCAACAAAACAGTGCATGAAATTGCCAGTATGTCAACATGGCAAATTGTGCCACAGTGACACCGTTGTCTGTGCTGGTTCCCCACTATGCTGACAACATTGCTGAGACAAGGAAACTCTGGCAGCATTACAAGCAGATTCCTTCTGTTCAAACTCTAATTAAACGTGTTGGAGTTTTGGGTATAGCCGTTTATACTGACTTGATCTCTTGTCCTCAGTATTATCTGTTGTGCTGAAAGCACAGAATGTAGACCAGCATATTTCTTTCTGAGCCTAGGCCTATACTATAGTTTTACATAAATTAATAAAACCAAAAGCAAACAAAAGCCCTCCAGGAGCTCCTTTATCACTTTCTCAACATTTCTTGGAGAATAGACTTTTATAAGAAAATCATTACCTACTGAATAATACTTTCACTGGTGCCTGGGTATAAAGTCAATTATATGAATCACAGGCCTTTGCTGACATCAATAAAATGTTGAGGAATCTTTTTCTTTCCCTCATGACTTCTGTAATCAGACTGAAAGATAAATTTAAAAAGATGTCTTAGGCTGTTGATACTGAAATATGGTTTCAGTTTACAAGAATGATAGTTTCATGGCTCCCTCTGAAAACAATGATCCTATTAGTAACCAATGTGTTTGTGAAGCCCTTAGATATTGCAGAAATGTGGTATGTGTGCACATTAGATTTTACTGAAATGTTAACTACATCATCTAGGTTGAATTTTGAATATTAGTTATTATTTGCATTGAAATTGTTCCAAAGCACCATCACTGAACCCTTAGTTATCCTATTAGTTGATAAATATATATATATATATATTTGATATATTATCTGCATTGAAATTGTTCCAAAGCATCAGTGCTGAGCCATTAGTTATCCTGATAATTGAGAAATATATTGCTACATGAAAAGAAAAGAAAAGAAAAGAAAAGAAAAGAAAAGAAAAGAAAAGAAAAGAAAAGAAAAGAAAAGAAAAGAAAAGAAAAGAAAAAGAAAAGAAAAGGAAAAGGAGATAAAACCCCTATAAATATATAGTACTTTATGAGTCATCACAAAAAACATACTAACAATGATAATCTAAGGGGAGAAGGGATTTGAAAACTTTGTATGTGTAACCATAGTAAATATTGACTCCAAGAAATTCCAAGAACAGACCTGGCTGTTGTGATGACCAAAATTAATAGAAATGGAAAAATGGTGGTTTTGTTTCAAATCACCAGCTTTCTTTAGCCTTTTAGAAATTACATACTTAATCTTTATATACTCTTTTTAAGTCTTCCCAGAAAGGATGAAGGGGAGAAGGTGGCATGAAGAAAAGTTTATTCTTCCTGCAATCTGCTCTCATTTGTTTTGTGATAGTAAATTGTGATTATAAAATGGACAAGAAGATTGCTTCTGGTTTGGAGTCCTTTTTTTCCTTTTTCATCATTGTTTTTGATTCTTAGTGCCTCCTTGAATTTTGTGAGGAGGCAGGAATAAATTTACGCCAGTTCCATATCACAAATAATGATGGATGCTGCACAGGGCATGAGGAGGAGGTAGTTTTCATTCCTCTCCTCCCTTTCTAGTTACTTTCGTAGAGAGAAAGGAAGGGGTGCAGACAAGGCAAATCCTCCTTGAGAAAACATTTCAGTTCTGCAAAGGAGGACACATTTCCTATGGTCTTAGAGAGCAATGAAGCTAGATTGTATTGAAGCATCTGATGTTTCCCCTGTCCATCTCTTTTATCTCCATTGCTTCTGTCATTCTGCTAGTGTCAAAAAACCATCAGCTCCTCATGTTCTCCCTTCGATTTTCTTCTTCACCAATAATCTATAACCTCTGTAATGAATCATTAACCATGCTGGCACAGAGAGAAGCAAAAGCAAAGATAGATCTTTAAGGAAGATAAATCAGAAAAGAGAGGCATATGAACATTGCACCTGCTTTAAAGGAGCCTCAACTGAAAATCAGAAAAAGAGCAAACCTCCCATTCAGACATACAAGAGATGAGTAGTGGGCAGATAAGCTGCTTTTAGTACTTTAAATGCTTTTAATACTTCATTGCAATATCTCTCCTTACTGAGAAAAATTAGTCTCCTTCTCTATTGGAAATACTGCTTTATTACTTTAATGGCAAGTAATACTAAAGGGTATCATCTTTAGTTGTACAGATTTTAAAATAGGCAATATCTAGAAGCTGTTGAGTATTGAGAATTTTGAAAAATCTTTTATGTAGGTTTCCCTAGAATAATTAACAGCCTAAAAGTCCACATAGACATAAATGCATTAGGGGAGACAATAGAGTAAGCTATATTGCTGTAGGGCCAAAAAAATCAGAGAAAAAATTGGGTTTATGAAAAGAGTTAAGGTAATAACACCTTTGCTCTTTAGTGAAGCTGACTGCTGCCTGCTCTCACACATATCCAGCAAGTATTTTCTAAAACTCAGAGCCTGAAGAGATTAAGTGCTTTTTTAGCTTGAGTTCAGAGTCAACAATAAATTATCTTCTAAAGAACAAGAAAAAGTTCACGTTTTATGTACATTGTCCCTCTGCCTCAACAAGGCTTATGTGGCTTTTATTATTAGATCTGTTTGCTCTCTGCTAACTTTCCTAGCACATCAAAAGTTATCCTCCTGGTAAAAAATACATCATCTCTCTCTCTCTAGAGGATTGTTGCTTCACTTTCCTGTTCTCATGTACTCTTGTATATGCAGGGATCACCCAAATCCAGAACTCTTAGAATCTTCATGTTAAATATATTCAGTGTGTAACAAAAAAGCTGTAGGATCAGCATACAAGAACTGGATCATGAATCTTATACTGAAAATAAGGCAAGTTGAAAGGCAAGGCAAACTGGAGAGCCACTGTTATGGATATTGTGTGGAGGTGGCAATGGATGAAATGGATTGGAAGCATACAAATGCTCTGTCTCTACCATTCCTCTTTCTGAAAACAGGGTGTTTTATTTACAATATCTATGGCAAACTGATTCTGAAAGAGGAATTGTCTGGAATGACCCAGAATGGAACCAGATGAGATTCACCCAGTGAATCCTTGAATCCTCCATGTCTCTTGAAAAAACAATTTGGAAGTGACTTTATCTTGAGCCTCTCTACTTCTGAAGTAATAGTCCCCATGTGCATCTACAGATTGAACATAGTTCTGTCTCCTACTAGAATGGCCCTGTAGAAAGTGGGAGGAATGAAAGACAAGCTAGCAGATGGCACAGCCAGAGATGCTTTCTGGAATCTTCCTGCAAAGTACTACTGTCCTGAGGACTAATATCATCCTATATAATTGTTGCCAAATTAATAACAAGAATAAATAAAAATCCCAGGTCTTATTATTTAATATATTTCTTCTATAAAAAAGGGGCAAAGAATACCTGAAAACAACAACAAAAGTAACAAAAAACCTGACAACAGCAAAAAATATACAAAGTGTTTTCTAAAGCCAACATTATATGGAAAATTGTACTTCTCACTTCCTATGATGTTAAATTAAATAGCTGGAACCACGGTAGCTTGCAGTCATGTTTGCTAGTAGCAGAGCTGTGAACATGATACAGGACATTCGAATTCAAAAATTTTGTTCATAGTTACAGAGCATTGATGCCTCTGCATTAATGACTTTGAAGATCACTGTATGGAAGAATTATGTTGTGTGAAACTGGAATATAAGTGACATGAAAACTGCATCAAAATTCTCAATATTTTCAGCAAAGTACATTTTTTTTCTTTTTTGTGTTGTTCTCTTATACTGTACTTTTAAGTTTTCTCAGATCTCCTCTAAAAAGCATATGGAAATGTTGAAAAAATCTCTTTAGAGTGCTTTACACTGAATTGATCGTTCCATAGTGCCAAAGATAAACTAAATCTTGAGCTATATCACCTTCCTGGGGTTAAGTAGGTAGAGAATGGTACGTTACTAATTTGAGCATGGGCCAGCACAGTTTTAAATGCTTAGTAGAACAAAGCTTTAATAAAAGATGCAAAGAAGTTTGCAGTTCCAGAGCTTTAACCTTGGAATAACAAAGGTCCTCACTAATCACTTTACTAATCCATGTGGTAGCAGTTTTCTTACCAAGGCATTGTTCCAAAAAGAGTCTTCTGCTCAGCATTTCACTCCAGGTCACCAGCCACTGTAGTGCAATCCATGAGGAGATTTATGGACCTCAAAGTGGAACTCCTTAAAGAACAATGTGTTGTTAATCAGTAAGCCACTGAGAGAGCAAATGGGAAATGCTGAAACTACAGAATTTCTCCTTTCCCTGGGATGTGAAAGCCTTGCTCAGTACATCTTCAAGGATTTACTGGTCTCTCCCCTGAAGGTCTCTTTTTAATTTTTTTCAAAGCAGTGCTGGTTAGTTATTTGGGATAGGGCAGGATGCAGATACAAGGTGAAAGGTAGGCTGCACAGCCCTGCAGTTTTAGAGCACTGTGGTGTGCTGATGGGCTCAGCTCCATCACCATGGGACATCACTGTGCTGCTCTCAGCAACTGAGATGTGCAAACTTTCCTTTCTCTGCTTGAAGACATTTACTTGTACATCTCTGACATTCAGAAAACTGCTCTGCCTGATGAAATGCTGGGTATGCTGGTGTCCTCTGCTTTTCTCTCATCTAGCATCCATCCTAAGGTGTGCCAGAAAAGGTGGAACAGCCTTTACAG
Organism: Geospiza fortis; assembly: GCF_000277835.1. Taxonomy (NCBI): domain Eukaryota; kingdom Metazoa; phylum Chordata; class Aves; order Passeriformes; family Thraupidae; genus Geospiza; species Geospiza fortis. The sequence continues at coordinate 2,229,488 of NW_005054350.1, read as the reverse complement.
GGAGAATGTGAGAGTCTCAGCCCCCCCAGAAAGACCAGCTAGAATATGGGGTATGGAGAAAACACTTAAAGGCATGGAATTCTTGTATCCCATAACCTCAGTTCTTGTGAAATGTGATATTCAGCATGTCAGTCTAGACTGTAGGATTCTGGCTATGTAGGGAAACACAGACAGTTCCTCTGTAGCACACAGGATACATATGCACCCTGAAGCAGGTATTAGAGAAAGAAAGAGGAAGGAAAAAAAGGTCAAACAAAATCAAAGACAAGTTAGACAGATTCTTACTTGCACAGGCCACTGCTCCTCTGTAGGGAAGATGGATACTTCTTCCAGTCAAGTTTGAAAATCATTGAAAGCCCCAGCTCTCAGATGTGTGAGTTGAACAGAGGTATGGTTTGTTCAATAAACCCCAGCCACTGGGACTGAGGAATACTCAGTGCTGTGGATCTCGAAAGAGCCTGAATGTGAGATCCATTTTACCTTGGCCTGCTCAGTGTCAGCACTGTTTATTCCTGGGTGTGCAGAGAAGTAGGGCTTTAAATATTCGGGGAACTCCACCAAAGAAATCTTAGGCTTCTTTAGGTGTCTCTGGATTTAGGTAGCAGCAGAATAAGGATAAACCATATTTCAAAATAATGTAGCTAATCTGATTTAGATACCTTACTTCTGTTTTTCTAATCCAGTCCAAAGTTCCGGATTCCATTTCTGTCTTAAAAGAGAGGAGTGCACTGTAATTGCATAAGTATTAGATGTCCAAACAGTGTAAGTGAAATAATGTGTAACAAATAGGCAGCTTTTTATCCAGCTGAAAAATTCAGAACTGAGCATGAATACTTCCCCTCTGAAATAGGAAAATATTTTGCAGCTGTGCTAAGTCATGCCCAAGATAACAATTTTCTGCATGTATTTGGGAAGTGAATACTGTTACAGTGATACTCCTAACAGAGAGAAAAAAAAAGTTAGTGATGGAAATTGTGGTGGAGATGGTGATGTCAGTGAATGTACCTCCAAACTCAAGATAACATGGAATTAGGGCAGGTACAAAGAAGATATGAGATAGAAAAACCCAAGCATATTTAACACTATCTTCAGCTATTTACAAATTAATCCACTTTTACAAGCAAGAAAGTACTTTAAATTTTACTGGGATTCTTTTCACTTGTACAGTATTAAATATATCATATGTGCATGTTATTATAACATGATATCCAGATCAATTACAGTCTTGATGCAAGTTTGAGAAGTATGTAATAGGTGTTTGAGTCTGTGTTCTCTAGCAGGAAGATGAAACTTGGCGAATGTAAAAGAGGTAGAAAACCTGTGGAATTCTGCTCTGTAAGTTAAAATACCTTGAGTGATGAGGAAAAACATTTTCTTTCTGTAAACCTATCTTGCTTTTCTAATGGAAGACACATTTTGACCTGCTGAAATGTACTTCTTGTGTGCCTTCTACAAGTAGCCCCAGGGAAACCACACCTGGCTTTCCACGCTGTGTACTTCCAAAAGTGCCAGGACACCTTGGTCTTTCTCAGAGTCTGCATTTTTCTGTAATGAGATCATGAAAAGGAAGATATGGAAGTGAGGAATTGAAGTTACAGGCCCATCAGATAGTAGTGAGCAATTTATCAACCAGTACATTTTACCTCCTTTCATAGAATCATAGAATATGCTGAGCTGGAAGGGACCCATCAAGATAAACAAGTCCAACCCATGGCCTTGCACAGGAAACCATGAGAATCACACCAAGTACCTGAGAACATTGTCAAAATGCTTCTTGAACTCTGCCAGGCTTGGTGCTGTGACCACTTCCCTGGAGAGCCTGCTCCAGTGCCCAACAACCCTTTTATTGAAAAACTTTCCTGCTATCCAACGTAAACCTCCCCTAACTTAGCTCCATGCCATTCTCTTGAATTCTGTCACTGGTCATGAGAGTGGAGAGATAAGTACCTGCTGCTTTCCCTCATGAGGAATATTTGACATAGTTTACTGCTCTCTGCAGTAAACACTGATAAAATACATAAATAAACACAAAAGCAAACACACACTGACATGAAGTTTATACTGCCATTTCTTTGAAGTCTCACCCTTCAGAAGGATTATAAGCTGAAGAGAGAAATGTGATTAAATTCAGACAGGAATGAAGTCATGGTTATGATCATACATGTGTATGTGTTTGCCTGTAAAAATCTGGCATGAGAAGAGTGAGATTTTTTGTAGGAAAGAATGAAGATTTTGTGCTAAAAGGAGCAAATTTACAGATTGTAATGGTCACACACATTCCGTGTGTGATAACATTCAGTTTATATTTCCAGGAACAATAAATTTTCATGTACTACTGCTCAACACAGGAATTATTTTTTTACATATCTCCATGCCACTGACTCTCTTGTAAGTTAATCTCATCTCTCATCAATTTTTCACCAGCTTCACTCTGATGTTGATAAAGGAGATGGTTCCATCAAATACATCTTGTCAGGCGAAGGGGCAAGTTCCATTTTCATTATTGATGAGAACACGGGGGATATTCATGCTACAAAGAGGCTGGATCGAGAGGAGCAGGCCTACTACACGCTCCGAGCACAAGCTCTAGATAGGCTGACTAATAAACCCGTGGAGCCAGAGTCTGAGTTCGTCATTAAGATTCAGGACATCAATGACAATGAGCCAAAATTTCTGGATGGTCCCTACACTGCTGGAGTTCCTGAGATGTCTCCTGTGGGTAAGTGTAAAATACACTGTTGGTGTTGTGGGAAATTTGTTCCTATTGCCTTTTTAAAAGTTTCATTATTTTTTACTGTTTCACACTAAGCTACTTAATTATCTATGAGGCACCTGCAACAGTTAGATATTTCAAGACTAAACTGGAAATAACATGCTAGATTAAGTATTTACCCTTTCAAAAATGTTGTGAAACTCAAATAGCTATGCAAGGATTCAGATAACCATTTTATAGTGCATTTCTCATTCCAGGGCCCAGAGGCTTTGTTTTATAATTCCCATTAACAGTAATAAGTTTCACACCTATGTTATGGTACTCAGAAATTATAATTTATAACTTCATTCAGATAAGGTCTGTTCATAACAAACTCTTACAGTTCCTGCGAGTGAATAGCATTATCTTTTTTGTAAGTTTTGCACATTTTAGTAATATTTTATTGGATATTTTTTCCTTACACTGAAATTCCATTTTCTGGGGAATATAGGCAAGCAGCAGGAACTGCGGTACAACTTGAGATAGCTCAAACTTCTACTAAAATCTGAGAAGAATGGGTCTTAGAGGCTTCAGATCCTTTGTTGGAAACTAAGAAATGCTGATTTTTTCCTGAATTTGAATTAGGGAAGAATTTCAAAATAAAATCCACTGTGTCTTCCTTATAAAGTGACCAAATGCTCATCCATTGTCAGGTGCCACTGTTCCTTTGAAAGCTGACTCTTTCAGACCAGATTAAGGCTTGGCCCAGAGATGTTTCAGTAAATGTTACTTTAAGATGAAATTATAAATGCAAGCACAAAAATCCTGACCAACCAAACAAACAAAAACAAGAAGAAAAAAAAGAAAACAAACAAAACAAAAAAGACCCCTACTTTACTACAAATATGTATATGGGAAGGCCCACTTCAACCTGAGAGAGTTCTGTGCTGATTGAAATAAAGATTTTCTTTGCTTAACTGATTTTAAACCATGTTAAAATGTGTTACTCTTACAGTAAGGCTGGGCATAAAATTTGCTATGGTTTCCTCAGTATGATCTCCTGTGGTTTTGAATGTTAAACAATGCATCTAAATTTGAGCTAGAGAGAAAAAGAATCTTCCCTACCTAAGTGCCCTGCAGCAATCAGTAGCAAACATTGCTTATATATTTCAAACTCAGCTTAGGAGTCAATAGAAGAGAAGTAAAACATTGCTAATGAGTTTTCTATACATTTATTTTACTAAGCAGTGAGCATAGATACTATTTCTCTTTGATACTTGGCATTTGCTGTTTGTCACTCGAGTACTATGTGGGTGGCTGAAGAGGCAATACTAGCCTTGGAAGAAAGACATACACCACAGCTTTTGCAGAGTAACAGGGAGGAGATGAACTTGTGATACATTGCTGAGAACTTTTTACTTCTGAACTTTGAAAAAATCTAGACAACAGATAATTTAAGACTGTAAAACCTAAATAATACACTTCAAAAATATTTTGTGTTAAAATACATCTTTTTTTTTTAATTAAGATGCTCTTTTACTTTAGAATAAGATTATTTAAGAAAGGTGTAGCATGCAGCAACTATTAGAATTTTTTTTCCACTTTTTTCTTTTGACCTGAAAAGAAATTATCTCCATATTTTACTTTTGCATTTCTTACCTCTGTCTTTTCTTGCACTGGCATATTGATGTACAGACAACTACTACAGATATATGAGGTTTACTTACACATACAAATCCATACCTCTACTCCTACCTATGCTCCATTTGTTTCAAAAATATATTGGAAATCAATCTATGGGGAGTGCACTGTGTGCAGTGGAGAATATAAGGACTATTTTTCAAAATGAGCTGCTTTGCATATTTTGTTGAATCTTTACATCATAAAGGAGTAAAAGATATTTTCTCCCACATGGACTGTGCAACACCAAATGTATTTTCGATTCGGGTAAGTATTATGCCAAATTATTAACTGAGACTAGTGCACTCTCTGAAATTTGTGTCGACTAAGGGTGGTTTCAGATTCATGAACTTCCTGAAACTGCACATTTTAAACATCTTCATGGTTAGTATCCCACACCGAGCAAATACTGCATTGTTACAGAGTTAAGGATTAACATGAAATTCCTTTGTCACACTTTGTTGCATTTTGCTGCATTTTGTCTTACATAGTTACAGCAATTCATACTTTATTCATATAACATAATTTTTAATTAATCACCTAGAGCATCCATGAAATATTAAGGAGATACAAAGTATCTCTCTCCTATTTTATTTAAAATTGTATCCATGACAAGGATTTTTAATTGGATATTAAAGGAAATGAAAGAGATCACAGGATTACAAACCCAAATTAAGTATAAAGCTATGAAAACTATAACCTTTAACCTACAGACTGGTTATGCAAGTATAATGGTTCTGTATTTTATTTGACAAATATTTTTGGACATTATCTAAGGCTAATTGAAGTCAATTCTCTTCTTTTATTTGAAATGACTTCAGGTCAGGTTTAAATTATATTTGGGTCAGGCCCAATTATATTGATTATCCTGAACAGAGTAAATATCTTGATGGCTTATAAATCTATTCATGGCAAAACCCCCAAAGATATGGCTTATCTGAAAATCATAAGGATTAGTTTTTGTCATATTTTTTTTAAGTGTGTCTGGTACTTAAAAAACTGAGCAGCATTATATTTCAAACAAAAGGATACTGATCTGTTTGAGTTATAACCGAGGGAAGTAGGGATGAGAATTCCAATGCCCAGCATAGTTTTGGTTTGTTTAATCTTCTCTGCTCTCCAGCCATATCAAGAGCTTTGCTTGTTACCCAGCACAACAAATATCTCCCCTGACTGAGATGGATAGAAATACCTGAATTATATAACAATGTAAAGAAAGCAAAAGCACTGTATCAGGCTTATATCTTCAATACGGTGTGTAGTGGGCCTTGAGAGTCTGCACGAAGTGCCTCTCCAAGCCTAAGCCACCTCTGCTTCCCTTTGTCTGACCTTGCTACTTAGCTGGGACCATTCTTGAGTTTTTTCTCCAAGTGAAGGCAACATAACGAGGCTGTGGGAGGGGAGGGAGGAGCTGAAGAGGGTTGGGTTCTGACTCTCCCCTTTCACACTCCTGGAGGGGAAAGGCTGTGGAAGTGTTGCTGCATCAGCTGTGGGTGTGACCTGGTGGTGGAAGCACAAAAATACCAGAAAGTAGTGAGCAGAACCAGTCTAGATTGTTGTACGTAAGGATCATGCAAGAATTCTGGATAACTTGATAGTAAAGGTGTTTAATGTTTTTAGTAGCAGCTGATACCACATAGAGATGTGATGCTATCATGGAATGGTTCTGTATGTTAGGCATAGTGAATATCATTAATTGACATAAATTAATACTTTTAATAACTGACAGCCTTAAAGGTCTATTTTCAATTTGTTAATGTGGCTACAATTCAATTGATAAGAGTTTGTGCGCTTTAAAAATTGTGCATTTTTTAAATTATTCTAGTTTTAGAAACCAGTTTTATTTTGAATGATCTCACCAATATTAAAACAGAAGTCACAGAATCATTTTTCATAAAACATTATTTCAAAATTTGCATAAAATATCCTGCAAGTTACTAGCAAGCTTTCTAAAAAGCTCTGTAGAGGTTTCTAAAATAATGCACTTAGACATTCAAAATGGATCCATTGGATTTCCCAATGGAAATTGAGTTGAAGGATCTCCAACTCAATTTTCAGCAACAAGTTTAGCTTTTTCTCTTCCTATCACAGAAAAGATTAAACTCTGCAGTGTGTCACGAACATTGTTGAGCTTTGACTTGGCTAAATTTAAGTACAAATAGCATTCTAAATACAAGATCCTCTCTGCAAATATCCTCCCATCCTTTTACCTTAATATCAGAGTTAATAGGTCAAGTTCTGAGATTACTGTAATTTAGTAATCTCTATCAGTATCTAGTAAACATTATGTTACAAATTATCCTAAAAAATATTGAAAATAAAACCAGGAATCTGTACCAGTCACACAGAATTAAGTCTGTAACTACTATCAAGAAAATAATTATGTGAAGCACTTTAATAAGCAGCACAGATTTTTTCTCAGTATTTGCTACAATTGTTGAAAAGTTTTATGATGTTGCTACATGTAGAATTCCTTTTAATGATCTGATATCCAAATTTTGTTAAAAAGACATAACTGTAGAGAAAAATATTTTTGAGGAATCCATACTTAAAAAAGAAAGCTATTTTTTAAATAAATAATGCATGCTTATTTTTTAAACCCATACAAAATACACATAGGAATATTTTGTGAGTAATATCTGTAACTAATGTTTTAAGTTATAGTTGCAAAGCCCCAGTTTATATTAAGACACTAACGAAAGTTTGGGGTAGAGTCAGTGTCCTGTCTACACTTGTGCTCCAGGGCTCTGAACAATGGTGACTAAACAAGATTTATTGGAACACTCATTTTGTTGGATGGAGTAAAGGTGTGGTACCATTTGTTGACTGTCCCTGTTACCCGCAAGTCTTAGCCTTGGATGCAGGTATGGCAGCTGATTGTCTCTGCTGGAGGGTGAGGCAAAGCATTCACAGACACAAGGAAGACAATTTCAGTGCAGGAACACAAACTCTTCTAAGGTGATGTACTTGGAACTACAATGCAACTACCCATATTCCCTCACTTTTAGATTTATTTACTATCCATAAGTATCCCCACAACTTTATGATTTGGGTTTTTTTAAAAGGGAAGTAAGTATTTTAGTTTGACATCAATCCATTGCAGAAAGATTAGAACAGCAGTACAAGGCAGTTATCCTACTCTGAAGGAATTCTTTTTCTTCAAGAGCAATCTGCTTCTTCTGGAAAAAATCTCTGGAAATCCACAAATACAGATCTTTCTGTGTATTTTGTTTCCTTGGAACAGATTTCCTACACATAGGACTTTTCACATAATTAGAATACCTTCTGTTATCTTGCATATTCTTGAAAAAAATGGTGTGCAGAAATCTCCCTCTCAGCATGGGGCTTTAAAAGCTCTCTTTTTTTTTTTTTTTTTTTTTTTTTGGTGTGTGTGCAATTAACAAAGAAAAAATGACAATATAATGGGTTTTAGTTTTAGATCTTTCCCCCACTGATGTTCAGAAGAAGTTGATTAGCACAGAGGGACTGGAAAAGTATCATTGTTTTTTAGTTACTGATTACATTTAAATGGAATTATCACAGAAAGATTTGATGTTAGAATTTCTTCTTAAAATCCACCCTTTTCTGAAGGATCCATGTGTTTTAGGAGAGACACAATCAAATTCAGATAATGACTTTATTCATCTCCTGAAATGTAGAGGGTTTGTTTGCTACATCAATAGATTTTTACAGCAAACAAGCACTTCTAAACTTGCAGCATTTTGAAAATGTCTGTGCTGAGATTGCAGCGCTTGTAATTTCTTTGATCTTGTATTGGTCTGGGGCCCTTGAAAGCAGCAAGAGCAGGGGGAAAGACATAACTGTGTGAGAGGTTTATAAGCACTTTTGCCTATATTTGCAGACATTGTAAGCTTCATTGGCAGGGCTTAGTGACTTTGTAAATGTGGTAAGCCTGGCTTTCACTAAGAACACAGGATGTCAAACAGTCATTACTATACCCTTGTTCTCAAAAGCTGGATAGACTTTGGCAAGTTTAAAATAGGTCCCTGTATGAAATTACATCATAGAGTAATCTGTAAAATCACTTTGACATACTGAATCAAAGCTCTTAGTTACTGGTGAACAGAAAATGGATGTATTTTAAGTTGCAAAACTGATAAATGACTTGATGAATTAACTAGCAACCTTCTTTTTAAAATTTCCATCTACTTAATAGTTGCATGCGAAATTTCAGGTTGGGAAGAACCTTTTCCCTGTCCAAAAATATTAGACCAGTCACAAGACAGAAAAATTGCATTTAAATAAAGTTGCAACCATACTACTTTGTCATGGATACTTCAGGAATAGAGATCAGGAATGTGGGCTAATTAGGCCATAACCTCAATAAATTTCTTTTACAAATGATCATTTCTGGTCAGAATTCTTTCAAGCAGGACCCATCCTTTGCAGTCTGTTCCATTTTATGGAGGGCTGCACTTAATCCTTTCTCCAAAGTTTCAGTCCTAGGTTCCATTTATGATGTCCTACTTGACTGAGAATGGAAAAGATGAGGAAAATGGATGGGTGATATACTATATAAGATAAAAAGAATTTCAGAGATTTCTCCCATTTCCTGAAAATTCCAAGTAAAACTGACCAGAATGCTATTTATTTTAAGTTCACCCTGTAAACTTGCTATTGCAGTTTGTTCTTAAAAAGTGACTTCAAGGCTTGCTAGTCTCATTTTCACATGTCAAAAACAAGTCCTTTGAGAAAATGAACATTGTGTTTAAAAAATGCTTTTCTCTAATTGTGTGAATAAATAAAGCCCATGAAGCAATCTAATCCTCTCTTGAAGATTTTTACTGAGCATCTGCCAAATTGATACAATATTAATTTGCAGTCTTACCTCCAAATGAGTCCCTGTGCTGTTCAATGGAAGGTCTGAATGTTACAGACAATCTGCCAGTGAGAAAAAATAATCTTTTCTGTCTATCAAAGGGTGGTGACCATGGCCAAGGCCCTGGGTCCAAGTGTTATTTTATTCTGCTCTCAGCATACACCATGAAAGCTGTTGTCTAGAACAAAACAAATGGGAACTGACATGGAGAACATAATGAATAGGAGATGAATGAAGAATGAGATCCTCACAAGACATAACCTTCTTGTTAGCCAGTTAGAAATTTTTCTTTCTTACTCCTGTTAAAATAGAGACATTTTTTTGCTTGAGGAATCTTTACACAGTAGATTACCACAATTGATATTGCAGATATATTGAAGGAAATTAGCATTGCAAATCATTGAGGGAAATTATTGCTTTTTAAAGGAATTTAGATATCACTTTCACCAGATTTTCTCTGAGCTGAGAAAGAAACTCTTCAGCCAACTCTTTATGAAGCAGTAAATAATTTTATAGGCTAACAATAACTCTGTGTACATTTATCAAAATTTGTAAAACATATATATGTATGTATATTTGAATTTCTAATGAGTTATTACAATTTCAGCAAGCAGACTTCTCTTAAAAGGAAAACTACTACTACTGTATTTCATACTCAAAAAGACTTCAGGCTTCACCATCATTACTGAAATTTTGCTGACATATCCTCCACCAGGCAAAGACAGAGATGGAGAGGAGGAGCTAATGAGTGAGATGATTTTACTGCTGTGAGTCAATGCTTGTGACTATTTGGGAAGATGGAATTCTGTAGTAGCTGATACTATCAGTTTACAAATAGAATCTGGTACAGTAAACAGAGTCAGCATGGAAATGATGAGCAATTGTGCAAAGCCACCTCACCCTGTTCCAGATATGTACTGGCACAGCATATAGAGTAAGTGTAGTTCAGATTTTTCTATCTTTCATGTGCAACAGTCCCTCAAACATTTTACAGGTACCTCTGTGGTTCAAGTGACAGCCACTGATGCAGATGATCCTACTTACGGCAACAGTGCTCGAGTGGTTTACAGCATATTGCAAGGACAGCCTTATTTCTCTGTGGAGCCCAAAACAGGTAAATTTACATAAACCCTTTGCAGTAATGCTGAGAAAAAGAGGAAAATGGGCATTAAAACTTGCTAGGAACTTATTAATATGATCTTTTTGTTAATTTAATACATTTGGGTTTTGTTGATAATTTAATCTCTTATTGTTTAGAGTGCATTATGAAAACCACATGTCTGAGCTATGTAATAAACAGACTTTGCTGGAATAGAATTTATTGTCTTTTCAATCTACCAGCTACTTGGTCTGCTGCCCAGTGTCATCTCTTTTATCAGTGAAAATTTCAAAACTCATTGAACATTTTTTCAGATTTCAGAAATATCTAAATGCCACATAGCCAGGTTCCATAAGAATGTATTTAAGGCTCAATTACTCTCCATCCTACTTTTCAAAGTGAAGTTTTGTTGTGAAAAATGAATCCCTTCTTCATTAATTTGAAGAAGAAAACACTGTGCTTCTTATGCTTATCAGATATAATATTTTGCTGCCACTTTCAAAGCATGTTGCTGGTGAAACTTTATTTTTACAATTTGCTTGAAATTTTGTGAACATTTTTAAGCCACAACCAAATGCAGCCTTTAATCCTCTGTTAGTTTAATAAATATTACCCATTCTGCTGGATCATTTCATAATGCAGGAAAGTAGGTTTTTGTTCTGTTCATTTCAATTTAGTGCTTGAGCCTTCACTTACACCTACAAGGAGAAGAGTTATAATATTTATTTTGGATATAACCAAACTGAGACAAAAGAGAAAAAATATCACCCTTTTAATCACAAACAATCTGTGATGTGAATCAGACCTGAGTCCCAATATTGTGACCAAAAAGTCACACTCTATTTAGCAACATCTAAATTTGCAGAAATAACTACTATAATTACCTCCATATTGCAGCAGATCCATGCTCAGCAGGGATATATAGCACTGTCCTTTTCCCTCCAATGAGTATGATTCATAGTGGTTTTCTCTCTGTTTCTCTTTCTCCCTCTCCATGTGTATTTATGTACCATGTATGTTATGATGATGGCTACAGGCAGCCAGTGAAAAATAATATGGTAGTTTCTGCTAAATAAAAATCTTGAAGAATTCAGACTGAAATGTTTGCATACATTTTTGTCACTTTGATGTGATACTCAGATTTCCTGTGTGCATGACAGTTTGCTTCCAAATGATTGGGTAACTTTACCTGGTAATTTAACTATGACAGGAAAACAAGCATGCCAGGAAAAAGCAAGGTAGAAACAATAACACTATTAAATTGTATATTAATTGTATTTTTACATATCTTGTAAAATGGGTGAAATAGTGCCAAGCAGTCTGTTGGTGAAATAAATGTTTCAACCCAAAGGTGATTAATGGCAAGTCCAACATTCATAAGGGAAAAAAGAAATAAAACTCTACGCTAACATTCAACAAATAGCAGATGAAGAGATATGTGTCCCCATGTGCCTCTTCTTTATTTAGGTTGTTTATATTTCTTTTACTGCTGACACTAAGTGCTGGAGTAGCAAACGGCTGCCTCTCTGGAAATCAGGGTTAGCAGCTGTATTCTGTACTGGGCATGAAATATTCATAAAATCATCATATTTTGAGAAGGCATATTTATTTTTTGATGCATATCAGCAGAGCTGAAAGAATTGAACATGGTATTTTCTTCTAGTTCTCATTTCATGTCAGTTAATTACAAATTAATTAATTACACAGATCATCAAATGGACATAACAAAAAATACTTTAGATATTTAAGTATTTCATTACTAAATAAAAAAATCTCTTAATTACGCCAGTGTTTTAGAAGTGGATATTGGTAAACCCAATATATGGCAAAATAAGAACATTTCATATATCTGCAAAGTGTGGCATGTTATCAGTATTGGTAAGAGTTAATGTCTTGAATCGGTGTCCAAAAGATAGTGAAATGAATCTTGACCTTAGAATTTAAAAAATGAATGCAGAATATTCTGTTCTTCCTAGCTCTAAAAGAATGGGAAATCAAATACAGAAGATTACATCTTCCAGGGAAGGAAGTGTTACTCAAGACATTTTGAAGACTAGTTCAGGGAGAAGATACTTGAAAACCACAATCATGCACTGCATTATCCAGTAAATAAAAATTGGTGTGTTTGGTGACTATTTAAAATAAGCTTATGGTATGTCAGTGCAACTCCTAGTCAAATCCCGTTATATTAGTATTGGAATTCATTCATTCCACTCTTGCTGCAATCACTGATCTGTGGTTACCTCTTAAAGGCAGCCTCAACTTTTACAGCAGCATATTTTTGCTTGTGCGATCCTTGACACCTTGTCTTTCTGCAGGTGTTATCAAGACTGCCCTTCCGAATATGGACAGAGAAGCCAAGGACCAGTACCTGTTAGTTATCCAAGCAAAGGACATGGTTGGGCAGAATGGGGGATTGTCAGGGACTACATCTGTAACTGTCACCCTGACTGATGTTAATGACAACCCACCTCGCTTTCCACGCAGTAAGTTACTTTGTAAATATGTGACTTGTAATGTTATTCCTAAACACTGCTATTTTCTTTACACACTGTGCTATTTCTAAACAGAAAGTGTTTATTTTCCATGTTAAGTTCTTTGTTAAGCACTGACTGAAATACATTATTATTATTATTATTATTATTATTATTATTATTATTATTATTATTATTATTATTATTATTATTACTGTGTTGTTGTTTTTTAAGCATTGTTTTTCTTTGCTTCATGCATACCAGATCAGTTGAAATGGTGTACAGCAGCAGTGACATTTATTGATGTATTTTACTTCATCTCTATGAATAAATAAAAAATAAATCCTAAAATATATTTAGGTCTTTCCAGTTAGGCTTCAGGATTCTTTAATTTGACACTTAATCCTTTGTATTCCTTTGGCATTGCCACGTGCTTACAGTGTTTCCTAAAGAGTTAAATACCAAAGAGCTGGGAAGTCACCTTCCCTGCATTTGATTGCTTTGACCAAGGTGGCTCTCATCCTAACCTAAAGGAAGGACTACACAGTTGTGTGATCAAACCAGAAGAGCTCAGTTTATTCATAGTGTTCTGTTTGGGGTGCTTTTTTATTAATAAAAAAAAAAAAAAAGCAAAACCTGGTAACATAGAAAGTAATGTGAAGGATATATTCATGTCAGCTCCAGCCTCACCTCCAATGATGGAAAAAATAGATCTGTACATAATAGATTTCCTGTTATTTCAAGCCACCAACTGCTTGAAATAATAATAGAATAACTGAAGTTGTGTTTGAAGGTGAGGGTGTTATTGGCTACAGAGTGCACTCTGATGCCCTTTTGACTGCATATACATCATTTTATGCTTGAATAAAAAAAGCTAGAATTCTCAAGATGGTGCACATACTGTTAAATTAATATCTATTAGTTTCCAGTGATATTCAGATTGTGAACTGCCTAATTGAGATATAAACTATAGAATAATACATTTTTACATTGATTTTATTTTACTTACTTGCTTTTCTTTCCTCTTTTCTGGTAAACAAACTAAAACAGCATTATCAGGGACTCACATCACAATTTGCATTTAAGTTTTGAATTTATTTTTTGCATCTTTGCTTTGTACTTGTCGTATGAAGAAGTTATGCTTGTTGTGCTTAGAGTCTATCACAAGGAAAACCTAGCAAAAAGGGCAATTTTGTTTCAAAAGTGAAGAATATTTTCTTGTAGCCCAAGTAAATGTTCAGGCACAGGATTTAAAGGAATGTAGATTTAGGAAAGCTAGATTTTTTTTTTTTTTGCTTTCAGTCCCAGAAGACTCTGAATTCATTAAATTTTTAAATTCTGCAGGATCATATCAGTATAATGTCCCAGAGTCTTTGCCAGTGGCTTCTGTGGTGGCCAGAATAAAAGCTGCAGATGCAGATGTTGGACCTAATGCTGAAATGGAGTACAAGATTGTGGATGGTGATGGCTTGGGAGTATTCAAAGTTTCTGTTGACAAAGAGACTCAGGAGGGAATCATAACTATTCAGAAGGTGAGTCTGATTTTACCCTCTGATTCTGTTTGGAACTCTTCAAGATGGGGGCAGGTGATGAAAGTAGGAGCTTTTGTTCCTTAGAGCCTTGTCTGCTGTAAATGTTTCCATTGGTATATTTCATCTTGACTTGACTGTGTGATTTGGAGGTTTTTAATGACTTATGCTGAAAAATATTCTGCATTTTCTTTGACAAGACCTGTATCTTGTGAAGTGTACATTTTAAAGCACTGCATTTGAATGGGAATCTAAATTTTAGTCTCATTTGCCTTTGTATTAAATAGTAGAAAGTGTGAAAATGTATCTTGCAGCAAAAATGGAAGCTCCAAATAAAAAATGGATCCTGAAATTAACTTTAAAAATAATTATATGGATGTCTTTATTTGAGGTGGTACTATTCAGAAAGCACACATTATTAATTTAAAGTTATATAACAGTAAAAGTAGTAGGTTTACAAGATCATTTATTATTTAAAATATTATTTTAAAAAACTCTGGAAAATTTAAATAAGTATTTTTTCTTCATAGCTTTCTACATATGCAGTTAGAAAGCATTATGAAACTGAAAGATCATGTTGATATAAAATTATTAAAACTAAGCTTTCTCACATTGCTGCAACACATTTTAGACTACCCTTTTAAGAAGAAAAAATATGCTCAAATATTTTTCAAGAAACTTTTTGGTTTTTTTAACAGTAAAAGAAGTACAACACCTTAGAAGAATCTCTCATATAATTTCCTACTCTTAATATGTGAATGCTTGGCAAGTCTCTTTGTTATGCAAAGGGTGGTATTTCATGGCCTGGGCTTCCCACACAGAACTCAGCCTGCAACTCCCACTGCAGCTGCTTACCCAGCTACCTACACTGAATGGATTCCTCAAAAATTTAATATCCTTAAAGGGTGGGAATGACTTGGCATTTTGGAATACATGTACCTATATTTCCAAACAAGGATCTATGTTTGTACTTAGTATTATTCCATAATAGATTTTTTTCCCTAAATAGTCTTTAATCTTTGAAAACTTAACCTGTCTGCTGGGGGGCTTTTTGTCTTGTTGTGTTGGGGTTTCTTCCCCTCCTCTGGTGTATCAATTTCCTCTTCTAGCCATATAAATCTTCAGTTATATTTCTCTTTGAAGGAAGTTAAGAGTGCAAGATGTTGCAAAGCAATGGGCTAACTCTCTGATGCCCTTAACACCTGTTGAGAGCTGGTAATCATCCATAGATGTCACAACAAATGAAGTATGTTCACCCTTGAAAGATCATAATATGTGTAATGTGAATCTTTTTTCAAGGAAAAAACATCCATCTTAGGCTTTTTACAAAATGTACTTCTGCTTAGCACATTTGAAATACAAGTGATGAAAAGTTAGTAGTCTTTTTGTTCAACAGCCAAATTCAGTGTGTCTCCTTCAATTTGCTCATTTAAAGTTTTTGGGCAAGGATTTACAAGAAATGTGCCTATCCTAGAGGGAGAACATTTACCAGTGCCACAATGAGCAGCACTGAATCAGTCAGGGTCTTCAGTGATCTAACATGAGAACTGGTGAGTTCATTTCCATTTTTTTTTAGTATGGTTTTGTAGTCATGGTATTTGTTCCTGGAGTATCCTGATTTCAGTGCTATACATTGGACCAAATAATTGGCATTTGTTATTTCTATTATCATTTTAGCTAGGGAGCTGAACTGGACTTTTCACTACTGAATCTTTGTCCAGAGAAGTGCTCTATGAAATAGCTGTTAGACTACATCAAAAGGTACAAATGTTTGACCTGATCAAATGGTCTAATCTGCTAATAATTTTTATACCTACATACTGCTATATTTTGACACAAGAATTCAGACTTATTTCTCTGCACTGTGAGACATTTTCGCTAATTTTCCTACTATTTTCGACTTCTGTTCCTCTGTGTGGTAGATAGTCCTTGGCTAGTGCAAGGCGCCCACCAAGCCAGTCTATCACCCCCCTTTCAGCATGACAATATGAGAAAATAAGATGGAGAAAACCTTGTGGTTCAAGATTGGAGCAGTTTATGAAGGCAAAACTGCAGGTCACATGCATGCCAAGCAAAGCAAAAAACCAGAAGATCTTACTCCTTATAGAAATGCCCAGCTGCTTCCTGGGAAGCAGGGCTTCAATTCAAATAGCAGTTGCTTCAGAAGGCAAAGGTTGTAAATAAGAAATGCCCACTCCCGCACTCCCACCTTCTCTTAGGCTTTATATGAGATGCCCTACGGCATGGAGTATCTCTTTGGTCCGTTTGGGTCCACTGTTTTGGCTGTGCTTCCTCCCAAGATCTTGCCCATCTGTGTGGGAAATGTTGGAGAGACAGCACTGATGCTGTGCCAGCGCTGCTTGGCAGTAGCCAAAATCTGGCGTGTTGTCAATACCTTTCCAGCTACCAATGCAAAGCACAGTGCTGTTCTGCTGTGGGGAAAATTGACTGCCCTTCACCCAAACCCTGACATACCCAAAGGTGATTTCCCACACTGAGGGCCACCTCCCAAACCTCAGGATGTCCTTAGCTTTTCATTTTGACTCCAGAGAACCTTTTGCCATGCCCAGTGCTCAAAGACCTTCCTTCCTTCCTGCCAGCCTTGTAGAGAACATTGTCTAGGACAGATGTGAGGAACTGAAATACGGTGCCTATGAGGCAACTGCACTGTCTTCTGGACATTAAATTGAATTAAAGACCATTATTAATAACTGCATATGCAGGTTAAGTAGGTTTCAATTACTGAGCCTTATCTGCCAGATCACTATGGAGTCAGGTTATCCCTGCATGATAATGTGTGCTTGTTAGTAGGAAATCAAAGAAATTAAGTTTGTAGCCTGAAATCTGCCTAAAAATTTTACTGTCCAGCACATGATGTTCTGTACTCCTCTGAGTGCAATTAACTTTCTCTTTTTCATGCCCTAAAATCAGCTGAGGTATTGAGAAATAGCTCAGCCTCAAAATGCATGCCTATCCTTTTCAACTTCTGATTATTGATATGCTCAGATATCACGTTTGTGTGCACATCAGGCAGTAAAATGCCAAGGCAAAGACTTATGAAAAGGCACGCTTGGGTTCTAAATGCAAATGGGTGCTTTAGTTTTGCGTACTTCTGCTGCAATTGTACATACAGCTCAGCAGGCTGGGCATGAAAACCACCGGCAGTAACTGAGCAGCTGAAGGCACTTCTCCATTCATTTTTGTGCTGGGTGTTGTTGGAGAAAGTTTGGCACCTGGTTATCCCAGTTCTGCACACAAGCTGAGGATTTTGCATTCTGTTTTTAGAAGGATAACCACTTCAAGACAACTTTGAAAGCTGACTTCCTCACTCGACACTAACACTTCTTTTAACACATAAGTAGCATTAAATTTAAAAAAAGAGTTTTTGTAAGAAAGAAAAGAAAACTGCAGGAAGAGTACTGAGATTTAAGAACTCACCATGTAAAGATGGATTTTTATGTTTTATTTTATTTTTATTTCACAGCATTCCTTTTATGGAATATTAAAGAAAAATGCCCAGGGATGAGCAAAAATTGCAGGAAAATGATCTTGTTTGAAACAGAGAGACATCAAGTACCATGATATTAGAATGAGAAAAGTGTTACATGATTAGGTGTATCTCAAGATTACTGGTGAACAGATTTGGGCGTGTTTAATTTTTTGTTTTGGATTGTTTTCCATGCCTGTTTGAACACATTTCTTCTCTGTACTCTGCAACAAAGAGATTTCGTAGCATCATGAGCAAGTGGAAAAAAAAATGTGTTTTTACTATTAATAGTGATTTTCTTTGAAATATATACAGTGTCTTCCTTCCTTTATGACACTTCTGCCTTGCTATAAACCCAGATATCTCTCTGGCTTGCACAGTTTATTTAGGCTGGATTTTTCTCCTAACACTTTGAGAACAGTGCTGTTTTCTGAATAGTAGTGGTAGTTCTGCTCATAGTTCTTGCAGCCATGGCAGGACTAGGGATTACATGTTCCTGAACATGCTAGTACTGTTGCTACCTAGTGCCTGATGTCAGTGTAGATTAACTACTAAACTAAACCTCAGCTCAAAATCACATTTTGGCAATAGTCTGGCGGTCCTGTAATTACTCCCTTGAGCATATGGAAGCAGACAAGGGAAGAATGCTTTCTCTGTGTCTTTATCCACTTGGTCTTTGTCCTTTCCAAGAGTAAAGAGCAGGATTGTACTACATCTTATGCAGCACAACTAAGCATGTCTGCTTCTATCCCTGTAGAGTTTTTGCAGCCCTGTGGACTTTCACGTACTTGTCACACCTTATTTTATTTTATCCCAGTTAGGATACTCAAATCAAAATTAAATGAATGAGATAAGTAGTCCACATATTCCAGGAAGTTGCTCAAGTTCCTTTGAAACAAAGAAACTACCACCCCCCTCAAAAAAACCTGAACACAAATAAACTAATCAAACAAAAACAAATAAACAAAAACTCTCACACACAACATTTTAAAAATATTTGGGACAAGGACTAATTTTGTTCATTAATTTATGGCTTACATAATGACAGCAGGTTATGTTTGGGTAGAATTGGTTTCTGTAAGATTAGAGAAGATAAAATTTCATCTAATGACAGAAGCTAGTAAGACAGTGTATAACCATTTGCTTGGTTATTGGCACTAAAAAAAAATCACTTTCTTCAGCAATTCATTAACCAATTTCATATGCAAAACATGTATCCAGCATGTATCTACAACATTGTATAAAAGCATGTAAATGGTTTTTAGGCTATTTCCAGATATTTCATTACCTGAAATATGATATGAAAAATTCTAGAAGACAAACTTTGACTTTCTTTTTCTTTGTCTTTCCTCTTTCTTCAGAAGTTGTTATAAATAACAAGTGAATGAGACCCGTAAGTACAATATTCAGCTTAAATGAAGGGTGGGAAAGTGGTTGGAAAGCTAATAAGGATCTTTTCCTGTAACCTACTATATTCATACAATTTGTTGCCTAGCAGTTTCAAGTCCTGTGGAAATCTTCCTACTTCTTTATTTACTCATTTTCTCTTTTGTTAAATAATACTAACAAATAAATGAAAAGTTCTCACTTGTCAGATGAAACAGAAGAAATCTTTCTTATTTTTATCCTTTTTGGAGCAGTTCATGCTACAATTCTGATGTTGCAAATAATGTGAATTTGGCTCATCTCTGCACTGTAGCACAGTCTTTGTGGTAATTAATAAAATAGAGCAGAATGGAAGAGAACAGAATCATAAAGATAGCATCATTAAGGTTGGAAGAGACCTCCAACTTCATCAAATCCAGTCTTTGATCAAAGAGACCACCATGTCAGTTAAACTATAGTGGCACATCCAGTCATTTCTTGAACACTTCCAGGGATGATGATCCCCTGGGCAGTCTTTTTCCAGGCTTAAGTACCCTCCCAGTGAAAAACAGTCTTTGTGATGTCCAGCCTGAACCTTTACCTGTCACATCCTGTGGCTGTGTTGTCTTGTACAATCCCTAGTTACCTGGGAGAACAGGCTGACCCCCACCTCACTACAATCTCTTTTTAGGCAGTTGTAGAAAATAATGTTTCCTCTGAGCCTCCCTTTCTCCAGGCTAAACAACCCCAGTTCCTTCAGCCACTCCTTACCCGACTTAGTGTCTAGACCCTTCACCAACTCCATTGCCCTTCTCCCTACACTCCAACACCTCCTGAATGGGGCCCCAAAACTGGACTCAAGATGTGGTCTCACCTGTGCCAAGTACAGGGGGGCAGTCACTGCCCTTGTCCCTCCAGACTCACTGGTTTTGATATCAGCCATTGGCCTTCTGAGGCACATAGGCACATGATGGCTCATGATCAGCACTCCCAGGTTCTTTTCTGATGGGCAGTTTTCCAGCCACTCTGCCCCCAGCCTGTGGCACTGCTGGGGTTGTTGTCACTCAGGTGCAGAACCCTGCACTTTCGTTGTTGAGCTGACCTCAGCCCATTGATCCAGCCAGTCCAGGTGCCTTTGCAGAGCCTTCCTGCCCTTCAGCAGATCAAGGCTCCCACTCAACTTAGTGTTGTCTGCAAACTACTGAGGTAAACTCACTCCCCCTATCCAAATTATTTATAGATATTAAACTGAGTGCTGAGCCCTGGGGAACACCACTGGTGATTGGATGGCAACTGAATGTAACTCCATTCACTACCAACTCTCTGAACCTGGCCAGTTTTTAACTCAGTGAAGAGTGCACAGGTCAAAGCCATAGGCTGCCAATTTCAAAGTAAAACTAAACTAGATGTGTGAGTTGCCTTTAAGCTGGATTTAGAAAAACATACATCTTCTGTGATCTTTTCAGAAAAATAAGAGTTGTAGAGTTTATGAAAAGGAATCAGGCATTTATATTTCTTAGAAGTATCTCAAATTTTTTTCTTCGTTCACACTGTGACTCAGTTCTCCATCTGTAGAGTAGGATCAATTCCTTCCTGTGGTTTCATTTGTAATTTGCATCCTGCTATCAATGCTCTGTTAGTAAGGACTCTGATCATTTGCATAACTCAATTTCACAGTCGTGAGGGTGTTTGGAGAAAAAGCGTAATTTTTCTGCATATATTGGAGTTTGAAAAAATGTGTCAGATTTTCCTCTGCAGTAGAAATCTTAGAATTGAAGAAGCATTTATGGAAGCAAATGATGATTCAGTCAATTAATACAACAGATTCTGAAGTGTCCATGCAAAGTTATGTACAATTTTGAAGTGAATTCATGTTGATTTTTGACAGAATCAAATTGCAATACACATGAATGGAGTCTTGGCTTTGCTTTCTAAGCAAAGTACATACACAAACCCTTATTTCTGGTGCTTTCCAAAGCACTATTCCTAGAAATAGTGTACTAAAAAAAGCATCATTTAAGTACAGATCTCACTTTATCCACCAAGTAGCAGGCTCAAGTTAGACTTCAGTAATATTAATACCTTAGTAGCAAAATATCTAAAGATAAAAACATGATGCTCTGTATCCACCTACACTTTTACCAAATATTTGGTACTTAAAGTAGTTATGGTAATGTAATAATAAGAAAAGGCTGCAAGGTATATTTTAATTTTATGTATCATATGTGACTTTTTGAAATGTTATGAGACATGATTCAAGCCATTTGGAAGTCTATGGAGAGATTTTAGTGGATTAAAGGGAGGGGAAAAAAAGACCAAAGACCCCGAAATACTCTGTAGAGTGAGAGTTGCAGTGTCTTACTGCAGAAAGTGGCAAGCATTAAGATTTCCCATGGCAGAGTTCTTGCTCACTTTGCCTTCATTTCTACCCTCAATACACAGCCCCAACACGATATCATTAACTGGTATGCATGTTAAAGGGAAAAATATTGTTGTAATGTACTTTCTCATAGAATTTGACTGTTAAGAGATTATTTTAAAACCTGAGTTCATTCTAAAAGCAATATTGGCAATTATAAAATGGGGGTGGGGTAAGGATAGGGTCTATGCATATGCTTTTGAGTGAAAAGCTATCTTTCCATTACTGTTAACATTTTGGTTTTTTTATTTTTAGCTAGAATTTTTTCTTTCAATTCTATATCAGAGTTTACAATGTAAGAATTTGAAGCTTCCCTGGTTCCTTTGAGAGATTGTGTGCATTTGTTTGATGTACTGCAGTTTTCAATATAAAACCTCAACTGGGCTTAAAAATGGGATTTTCACCTCTGAAAAGTACATTATTACAAAGTTACCATGCAATAAAAATGAGCATTATAAAAATGGGCTTTCTGTGAGTTATAACATTATATCCAGCCTCTCTAAAATAGAAGACTTGTTTTCATTCAGAGAGGATAAAATTCTTACCCCTTAAAAGGAAAAGAAGAAAAAAAGAGACAGACCTCACAAAAGGAAAGATATGGATCCTGCATGGGATCTAATCAGATAATACTAATGCACAGATATTAATGAAGCTGTTAAGCTCTATTCACTGTACTGAAGGACTGAAGTATATGTTGTCCATTTAACCTTCACCATTTATGTAGTGATTTGCAGTCTGTTAAGTTGGTGCTCCATCACTGGAATCTTGTGCTTTTATTATAGCAGAAAATAATGAAGGCATGATCCAAAAGCCATTTAAATAATGTCTGTATAACAGACATCAATGATAATTAGATAAGAAGAAACAAAAAAAAATATTTTCAGGTCACTTTCTCCGTCTCTCATGAGTGTGTGTAGCATGCAATTTCTTCATTATATTATCTAAGAAATGTTGAAATGTTTATGCCAGATCAAGAGTTCTCGCGCATTAATCATATCTTAGATATTTTATTTGTTTTTCCCAGATTATATTTTGCCTCAAACTCTGATTGATACCTCTGTATTCCCCACAGGATCTGAGGTTGTATATCTCAGAGCAACAGATTGAGGATGATGACTGTAGCTTTTGTAGACATTGCCACACCCCACAGAAGACAGGCTCTGCCAGAAAGAACTGAAAATAACATTATTGCCACTGCAATAAAATCACTTAATATTGTACAATGCATTTGTCCATCCATAACTACCGTCTTCTAAACACCACCTGCACTGTATATGTACATAGATTTGATTTTAAAAAATTATTTATTTATTTTTCATTAACAAGGATCTTTATCTATCTTGAACATTGCCAGCAGCATTGGGTACTAGAATATATCTGAGGGAATCCTACAGAAGGATTCATGTTGCTAAGAGCAGATGTTTACTTCTTTCAGCTACTGAGATTCCCTTACTAGTGACTGGTGAAAAGCAGGCATTCACCAGCTGATAGCTTTCCTGGAAGAATTTTGCTACAGTCTCACTAAGGACCATATGGTGGTTTTCTCAGATGTATGTTAGAGAAGGTTGAACATGCACTTAGTAAGGCTGTTTAGAATACATATCTACACCACTGTTAGTTTTTCATCCATTCCTATGAGGAAATACTTTACTCATGAGTGTGTATATTTTGTGAATTCCCTACTAGTCTGACACTCCTTCATGACAAGTGTTCATATGAAAAAACACTTCTTTATTATTTCAGTTAATAAATATCTAAAGTGGTCTTTAATCATTATAGAGACATGGGAGTGTCTTAAAATTAATTTGAAGAGTATTTATTTTTTGTTGTACTAGTCTATTAAAACAAAATTAAAATTTATATAATTTTCCAATTACATATATGGTATAAATTTTGTCTATTAAATCATAAATTTCATAATTCTTTTTACCTTGAAGGACTGTGCTGTTGACATTAGTGTATCAGAAGAAGCTATCTTTTCTGCAATCACTGTAATCTCAATCACTCAATTTCAGCAGATACTATGAGGATAAATTAGCTTTCCTTTTTCCACTACATGCTTTTGTACATTCTGACTGAAAATATACTGTTTGCAAAAGGGTCAGTGTGTTTTTTTTAATGAGGGAAAGTTTCAGTTTTAGTGTTTTTTGGGGGTTTGTTTTCTTTTTTTAAGTTCAAGAAATGCTACTCTTTTGCCTTTCACATTTTTTGGGTTATCATTTCTTTATTTATTATGGTTTTTTTTCAGGTCATTATTTTTAAAGTAATAGTTTGCTTTTATTAGATAATGTAATGTCTTAAGATGTCCTAAGAGTTTGTCCACTCTTTAACCTTGCTGCTCATCTGGTCATATCACTTGCCTAGTTGTTATCACCACAGAATGAAGTTTCTAAGGCATTTTCATCATTTCAAGATCACATTGCATTTGCATTATGGCCATGAGATTGTTTCATAGCACATGTATTGTCCTTTAAATATAAAACCAAAATGAAAAAAAAAATATTAAACATGCTTTACTAATGAATACTGAGCAGTTGTATCCAATACAGGGAGCAGTATCCAGACAAGCTTTCTATTTCAGCATATCTGTTTTCCAAGAGCTGTGGATACTGCAGCTTTGATTCAATCCAAGAAGTGCTTGCATAATACAAGGACCACAAGTATTCCCATTTGGAGAAGCCTTTTGCTGCCACACAGAGTTTGTAAAAGTTCAGTGCCTTTCTGAGTGTGTTTTGCTGCAGTTCATTTTTCATGTTTAAATCTAGACTGTTTGCAGCTGTATTATCGCATCAATATAATCACTGACTTTAAGATGCTCATTTGGGATTTATCTGACTGTAACTAGATGGAGAACTTAGGCCCTTGTAGGTCAACAGATGTGTATTTCACCTCTGCTGCTCCTCTGAGTGAATACTGGAATGTTTTGCAGATGCTGGAGGATTAATTTGCAAGCACATCTCAGATCCCTGTGATGTATTCAGTAGCAGAACTGCAGAAAAACATTTTTAATCTGTTTTATACAATTGGAATTATAGTTTGAAGACATAGTTGAGTAACCAGACTGCAGCTTTAGAAGTGCTTCAGTATTTTGCTGCTGTTTTTCAATGATTAAATTTGGAATTACAAAGGAATAGTTAGTTGGATGTTTGGTGCTAACTGACAAAATAAGACTATAGATACAGGGTAAAAGGTTCTAATGTTAACTTGATGTTTTCTTTCAGTAACGGCTCCTGTGCTAAAATTATTCTTTCCTCAAATAAAATTTTCTTCTTTCTGAAGAATCTGAATATCCTCAGATCACAGATGGCTCATTTTTTATGGGGGGTAGTTTTTGATTCTAATGCAGTATTTGTTTGAAAAGAAACTTCCATTGAAAAAAATTAAAGCAGAAGGAAGGTATAAAAAATTACATGTATTTTGCTTAATAAGCAAAACAAACCAAAACAATCTCCAGACTTCATCTCGGTACAAAATATTGTGATATAAGCAGTGTAATTTAGGTCATTGCCACATTTTCTACTTAAATTTATAAGATATTGGAGAAAAGATTGTTTATTCAATCCAAATACTATACAAAACCCAATAAATTCAAAAGAAATTTAAGACAGAAAAGAATCCCACCCACAATTTTCTGAATGAGGTTACTTGTATGTAACCTGTAAAGATTATATTGACTTCTTATATCTGGGTAGTATGTCACATGTTATTTGCCATGAGCTTAGATAAAATATTAATAAGACAAAAATAAGTATTAATTCACAATAGTGAAATAATCAGTGAGAATCTGGCCCTCACAGAAGTTACAGAAAGTTTTACAATTATCTTATAAATTTGTTTCACTCACAAGGTAGAACTATCTTTATCACTTAAGTCATTGCAGAATATTCACTAGTGAGACACTGCAGATAGTGTTTTGAGAAAGCGAAAAAATTAACCATGAACTATGGTCTGCCATCAAAAGTGATGGGTGCATACAAATGGCAAAGGTATTTTCATTTTATACTTACTGAAAGTTTTAGGCAAAAGAGTTTTGCGTCAACATCACTGAATAATAAAATTTCCAAATAATTTTTTGCCTTTATAGGAGCTGGATTTTGAAGCTAAGACAAGCTATACCTTGAGGATAGAAGCAGCCAATCTGCATGTTGACCCTCGTTTCCTGAGTCTGGGGCCCTTCAGTGATATGACAACAGTGAAGATAATTGTAGAGGACGTTGATGAGCCGCCTGTGTTTACCTCCCGTCTGTACTCCATGGTGGTGTCCGAAGCAGCAAAGGTTGGCACAATCATTGGAACTGTAGCAGCCCATGATCCTGATGCCTCAAATAGTCCTGTCAGGTAATTCCAAGAGTTCTTAATTATTTATTCAACCTTTGCATTGAAGTTGTTCGTCTTGTGGTGGGAGGGGCTTTGGTTACACTGGAAGTCATTAATAAGCTTCATTCCCTTGCAGAGGGAGATTCAGATGTTCTATGAGTTTGCATAACTTTTAAAACCTGAACTACAGAATCTCTGAAGAAAAAAAAGCTGAAATCACTGTGAAACAAAGAGAAGATATCGCTTCAGAATCCCAAAGGGAAGAAATCACCTAAAAATATTGCTCATATTTATTACTCTCTAAGCTTAGGAAGAGTCTATTATTATCTATAGCAAGTTATTTTCTCTTAAATCAACCAGGATCAAAAATTATATCTAAATTATACACGTATGCTTGAATAATGATTCATAGTCTGTGTGCACTAGGAATCAGAATGTAATAGGACATAAATTGGAAACATTCGGAAAAACATTTTACATTAGAAAAGTGGACAGGATGAGATGCATCCTGTTCTAGTCAGGGTGGTTAGAGGCTTTTGGTTTTGTAAATTTTGCTGCAGCCGAATATCTTCCATTTGAATGGGAAGAGGTATGACCACTGGAAATTTATAAACTGTCAAGGCACTCTTCCTTTGTCATCCGGTGTCTGAAAAACCTGCAAGTCTTCCAAAATATAATGTCCAAGATCATCGAGAAACCATAGGAGAACACAAATTCTCAATCTTATGTTTGCCTGTATCTAAGGTCAGAGCTCA
Organism: Geospiza fortis; assembly: GCF_000277835.1. Lineage (NCBI taxonomy): Eukaryota > Metazoa > Chordata > Aves > Passeriformes > Thraupidae > Geospiza > Geospiza fortis. The sequence goes on along the minus strand of NW_005054350.1, from coordinate 2,202,831 downwards.
AGGGCAAAGACTCACAACCTTAGCTACACCAGTAATGAGCTACTTGTTATTTTTCTTATGCAGAGTAGTAATACTCATTCTCAAAGCAACATGCAAAGGATCTAGAGAGTAATGGTTATAACTTAGAAACTCTGTGAATTTAAACACCTGCAGGGGGAGGAACTCATACACAATTAAAAGTTAGTACTTATTTCATTTGTTTTTATTGCTCACTTAGGGCATACATAGGAAAGATCTTTGTGGGTATTTGTTTTCGTAATGTTAAACTTCCCTGTCATGCATTGAAAATGAACTTGGGAATCAAGTGAAACTTCTAGCGCAGAGATCTTTTGCAAAAGTAAAGCATATGTTTCACTCCTACAGGTGATGCAAGTGTTCTCTTTCGTTATATATTTGCAACTTATTCAAAATAGCTGATTCCTATCATGTATAAACAAGTCCTAGATGAATGTTTGGCATGGATTTACTTGTGAAATTTATCTTTGCTGTGGCAGTATTTTCGGGCACTAATGTTAGCATCTGGTGTATAATATCTGGTTACCAGAATCTTTTAGAATAGGCTTAAACACAGTTCCATTAATGCAGGCCATGCTCAGAATGCTTATGATTCCCTTGTAAACATAAAGATGAGTTTATTGGCCTTGATCTGGTTAATTTTTACGATTCCAGCATAAAAAATAATTATATCACCTGCTAATATCTTGATGATTCCTTCTGCTTCAAAGTTTATTGGAATTTGAGGGAGAAGAAAAAAGAAAAGTAGTAATGATTTATCTATGTGCTTGTGAACCTGCTATGTACATGGTCAAAGGTACTGAAAGATAGTATAGTTTGAAGGTGTTCTACATATGCTCTGATACATCAGAGACAGATTCACCTAAAATTGGAATGTGCTAAGGAGGATTAATGCATAAAACTTTTCATGATCGGTTTAAGGAGTTTAAACTATTAATCTATAAATAAGTATTCCAACTTCCAAACATTGGATTATATTTATACTGATTAAAATCTAGATTTATTACAACTCAGAAAATGTTGAAATTACAAGATCAGACTCAGAACCTTGACAATACCAAGGACTAGGGAAAATAATAAATGTTTTGAAAATAAGAGGTTATCTCATAAGGACCAGAGAACTATTGATGTTTGAACTAGCTTAAATAAAGGATTTAAAACCCCTGCAGCTCAAAGATTTTCAAGTACTATGGCTGTGAGGAATTAAAGGATTAAATATATTTAAATTTTTTTTTTTAGAATTTGAGTATGGAAACAATGCTTATAAATAAAGGAAACTGCTTGCTATGCATAGAGTTATTTTTCTCCTTGTTTCATAAGGAGATCATCCAATTTATAGAACTTGTTTGCTTTTCCGCACTCCTTCCCTCTCTCCCTCCTTGTCTCCCCCCTTTACTGCTTTCTTCCTTTTTGTATTTCTCACCTCTCCATCTCCTCCTTCTCCTTCTCTTTCTCCTCCTTCTCCTTTGACTCTTCAAGTTGCATAATGATAGTCTTAATAACTGGGAAATCCAAGGATTTCTAAGGGAGATCTGCCAGGAGATTGAATCTCAGCTCTGTGGCCTGCCAAGATTGACTATATAGCTGAGGTGACAGGTATAGTCTCATGGGGAAACTTGCCAGCCTCAAAGCAGCTGTAGAACACTACTGACCAGATAAACAACAGTGCTGGCAAGAAATAAAGGGCAAAATGGCCTACAGTTAAGACAAAATGAAAGAAGAAAAGAGAAAGTGAAAGAGGGAAAGCAGTAATCCACAAAAACTACAATTACTGTTGTTGTTACGACTCGTTATTCTCTCTCTCACTGTGACATAGTACAGGTAAACAATTTGTGTTATGTCACAAGGCTGTACACAGATTATACAGTTAGGAGGCAAACATAAAAACACAGTAATGCAGTAAAGAAGATGTATATTGCAACATAGAAAAAGACATCACTTCATAAGATCATTTTGTCTAGGAATTCACATTTTTTAATTGTCTTGCATGATTCTTTCTTTCCATGTTGTTCAAAGATTTTGTTTAATATTATATCAATAATCTAATATATCATCAGTGTGTCAGTAATTGCAATGATCACACTTGATCCGGTTCAGATATTTTAATTCATCCTGAGTGTAGGGAGTACATACTCGACCTAAATGAGAGTGCAAGAATCTGACCCAATTATAAATCCAATGTCAAAAATACTCCAGCTGTAAATCTAAATCTGCCTAATGAGCTGTCCCTTACTCTCAAAAGGGATATAAGAAAATCACCCACAGGTGTTTTGACCTTTTCTCTTATGCTATTTTCAGTTTCCTAAGGAGCTCCTAAGGAGCTCCCCTTCCTAAAACAAATTGAGAGGTAAAGATGTGTTAAGCCAAAGAGTTCAGGGCATGAGCCTGTGTTTGTTTAATGACAGTAAAGCACTGTGAGCTGACAGTGATGACATGCAATCTCTTGACCCTAGGCTGCATCATCTTTCCTGTTTCACTCTTCCCCTGCAGCTCTGGGTGACTCAGGGGCTCTTGTGCTGATGATAGAAAGCTCTGCGCTCAGACTGCCAGCCCCATGGGATCAGTGCCCGGCTGGTACAGCCTTGTAGCAAATTCCAACTCACCTTCTCCTTAGCTGGCTCTCTGGAGGATGCTATTTGATTAATTTCTGAGGTTTTTTTTACAGCATAGAGGAAGAAAGAAAAGACAGAGGAATACCTATAACCTCGCTTAAGACGACAGTCTGGGAGTGTAGCCTGCCACTTTCATCACAAGACACTGTTAATTCTCTCACCTTTGCAAGTGCCCTTGCTTCTCTCAATGCCCCAGGGAAACTGGACTGAGCAATGCTCAAACTAAGGAAACAGTGGAAGTGTTTTCCCTCTAATAAGAAATCAGTGAAATATTTTACATGCTGTAAATGAGCATAAATGAAAAGTTTCTTTCATCTTTTACCTAGGTATTCAATAGATCGAAACACAGATCTGGAGAGGTATTTCAATATTGATGCCAACAGTGGAGTCATTACAACTGCCAAATCTTTGGACAGGGAAACTAATGCTGTTCATAATATCACAGTTTTGGCCATGGAAAGTCGTAAGTATCCATAGAAAGATTTTTATCGCCAGTTTGTGCGTAAAGCTTGAGGCTTGGTGTTGATGAGCTTCACTCAGAGAAATTCTGGCAGCTGCAATCTGTGGCAGATAAAAATAGCATATTGCTTAATGTAAAAGAAATCTATATTATAAAATATAAAAATACAACAGTTTAGGTGTTTGCTCTTCCATTTGCTTCACACCTTGTGTATTCTTTTATCTTCTGAAAGACAAATACAAAAGAAGATGAAATATGTTAAGTCAGCAGTCTCACACTGAGTGTCATTACAGGAAAGGTGACATGGAAGACAGGGGAGAGTGGTTACCCCATCTCAGTGAGGGCACTCACAGTTGATTGCTGTTGGTCAACAGCAACATTCTTAAAAGCTGTAAAGAAAAGGGGATGTGAATGCTAATGTGGATTCATTTTCCTGACTCTAAGATACCACTGTAGAAGTTATTTTGTATTTGGTATCTTTTTCTGGTGTAAGATAAAAAGCGTTAAAAAATGTAGTGTTTCAAATCAATACAAGAATTCCTCTAATGCAGGTTCAAACATAAACTTGTTCTCCTTTGAATACATTTTGAAAAGTGTTTTTATATTTGATGAATTTATATCTTCAAATTTCATCTTTATTACTACTCTGTTGGGCTGTGATAACAAAAAAGTTATCAGTTCTCTGGCTTGCTATTGTAAAAATCATCACTTCTTGATTTCAGTGTGCTTAATTTAACATTCAACCTGAAAGTTAAGATTTATCATTTAGTGTCTCTATGAATCTATCATCTTCTATTATCTATCTTCTATTATCAGTAGTATTTTGGTCTAAAAACACAAAACAGAAAACAAAATTTTTCCTGGGTGGTAGCAAAACTGATGAGGTAGACAAGGGGCGTACCTGAAACAAATGAGGGTATAGGAGCAGAAGTAAAAGCTTGTACTGCTTTAATTTATATTTATGTCTGCTTGGTTTTCAATAAGCTTAGTTCAGCAGAGGAAAAATTTGGTGTCAAAAAGGCTTGCTTCTCTGGCATTTTACATGTGATATAAAAAACCCCACCTTGTGATTGACATTTGGATGCTTAAAATATTTATTAAAAGGAGGCTGCAATACATTATAAAAAATAAATACATGTTTGAAGTTTGTAAAGTTTTTTATTGTGTCCTGCTGTAACATTAAGATCATCATTTTTGGTGAAAAGGGATTATAACAAATCTTTTCCCTGCTCTGAAAGAGAAGCAAAATAAGTATTGCACTCACTGATGTCCGTATGCTTAGTCCAAAATATAATTGTTGTTTAAGGTTAAAGTATGACATTGGACAATGAACATACTCATAGTTTAGCTAGAGGTGTGTAACAGTTTAGGATGTAATTCATATTTATGCTGTTCAACATGTTAATGACAGTATTGAAATAGTGTGTGTGCACTTTAAATACTTTGGGATTTACTTCAGAATGCAGCCTTCTCTTCTTTTCTCTTACACATAGCTGATAAAATTCTGGTTTTGACTTCTCAATAGACTGATCCATCTAAAGTTCAGAAAAAAAAAAGTTTAACCTATAATAATCATGTTATTCTCCATATGAATAGTGGTGGTCTGGCTAGCTTGGTGATGATTTTACATACATCTTGCTTTTATCCTTCCATGTGATTTGATTCAATGCTGTGATTAGTGAATAAGATTTCCAGTTTATCCTAAGAGTAAAATCTTAGATTAATTGAAGCAGATGGAGTACATAATTGTTGGTCCAGAAGATCAAGACAAGAGCTTCCTTTGTATTTGAGGGAGGGATTATAATTGATTTGACATGCATATCCAAAAGAAGAATGCAAATAAAAAAGAAAATGACCTTCAGAATAACTTGCAAAGATCTCCTCTTAATTGTTTTATTGGACTTTTTCCTGTAGAGAATCCAGCACAGATTGGGAGAGGCTATGTGGCCATCACGATCCTTGACATCAATGACAATGCCCCTGAGTTTGCCATGGAGTATGAGACAACTGTCTGTGAAAATGCTCAGCCTGGTCAGGTATGTCTTGATAGGTTTTATGTTTATTTTTTACCAGATAATCAGCCATTCCTTATGAAAGCCTTACAGCTTTAAGAAAAATCCTCTTATGACAGTAAGAATGAGGTTCTGATGAACAGTACAAGCAAACAGTAGGAAAGATCTGAGTATAAAAAATATTGGTTGAAAGTCATGTTAAAATCTCTGGCTTTCTTTTGTACGATTGATACATTTTACTTAATTCACCTAATTTTGAATAATACTGACAATACATACTTTCTCCTAATTTTTGTGGGAAGTGGGAAGCAGTAACTCAAAGGTCATTCTGAGACTAAATGTCCACCATTCTGAAAATGAGTACACACTTTTAATCCCCCTAGGAAGTATGGACCTTAAGGACACAGTTTCACAATGGGAAAATATTCCTATTTTTTATTCCCATATTTTCAACTACACAAATATCTTCCAAGTAGTCCTAGACTTAACTAAATCTATCACTTGTTGTTTGTCCTTGGTGACCCTCATTTGGCCTTTTTCTCTCTACTTTGGAACACCTCACAAAATACATGTACTTTCTTAGTCTCTCCTCCCACTTCCAGAAAACTTGCAGATGTTGCACCTGCAAAGATCCTGCATATTTCCAGGAAGACTTTGTGCTTTTATTCCTTCTCCCAGTGTATTGTCCTTCCTGTGGTAGATGTTTATTGCACATTTCAAAATCACCTCATAATTTAAATTCTGACAAAAACCCACTATGATTATTAGCTTGTGTTCATGAGAAACACAGATTATGCATGCTCTTATTGTTGTACATTTCTGTTTTCCCTGTGCTCTGATCAGAACTGGACCAGAGAATTGGGGTTTCCAATTTTTGTGGATTTTAAGCAGTGGTGACAATTTCTTTCGAGGTAGATTTTGACAGAATTGTAGAAAATGAAATAAAAAACTATTAATAATGACATTTGAGAAAACAAAAATAATATAATGTGCCTTTCTGTTTTCCATTATATTTAAAAAAAACATTACATGGAATCGAATGCTCAAAAACATCACAGTTTCCTTGTGAAGGTTTACAACATTGATTACAGCCACTGAAAATAACACTAAGAGCCATCCAGAAGGCACATTTCTTCCACTGCTAAGTAGTTTATTACTCCAAGCTCTGGCAAATGACAGGACCTAACTTTCTCCCAGTGCCTGCAGAGCATTGCTTTGGACAATAAATTTGGTACAGGTAAAGAGTTGAGTCACACATTAACAGTCTCTACATGCTTAGGAGACTGGAAAACAAAAATTCAAGATGATTAGAACTTGAGGGAAGGTTGATATTTGGTAGGTAACAGAGGGTTAATGTAATGTACATGTACATATGCTTCAATGAAACCCTGATGTATCTCAAAACAGGTGATCCAAAAAATTAGTGCAATTGATAAGGACGACCCACCAAATGGCCATCAGTTCTACTTCAGTTTAACAGCAGAGGCAGCAAATAACCACAATTTTACATTGCAGGACAACAAAGGTAAGAATACTTTGATTTGGTAAATATTCATCAATAATAGCACCTTCCATTTTCAATGCAGCAAGCTTTTTATGACCTACATAAACTTCTGTTCTGGTAAGGACATAAAGTACAATCAGCCTGCCAAATAATTTTATCTGTAGACTATTTGTCAAAGGAATTAAGCTGTTGCTTGAATCATTTGAAGCCTTGAGCCAAGCAGAGCAGCATCAAATTTTTAAATCTTTACCTTTTTTTTTTTTTCATCAGTCACTCTTCACATTTTTTGCATGTATTTATGGGTTTTTATCTAAATTATATTTTATCTTGGGGTAGTGACTGAAAAATGTCCAGGAATTCATGTCTTATTAATATAACTCAGGGCATAAAAAATGAGTGCACAATAGATGGAGATGTTTTGTGATTTGTGGAGTTTTTGTTTGGTTTTTAGAAAAAACATATCTTTTCAGTAACTAAGTATGTCCCCTTTTGAAGAATGCTTTTGATAATGAAAGCTGTCTATAATATTTGCACAGACTTCTTATGACTGTTTCCTCAAAGGCTCCCACTGACATCCCATTTCTGCTAGTTAAAATATCTGAGAACACACTCTAATTACTGCCCTCATTAGTTGCACTGCACAGTACAGCAGCTGGGCACGTGTCAGGCTGTTTAGCTATTAGCTGTAGCAAACAGAACTAAATAGACAGGGTATTGCTCTTGCACTGCTCTTTTATGGATCAGTACTTAGCCAGAGCTACAAAGTCATCCTATTAGTAAAACAAGAAAAACAAACATATGGACACTGAAGGACACTGTTTGTACAGGCAGACTTTGAATAATATTCAGTAAGCATAATGTGTGACCTAATAAAGTTCTTTCATGCAGATCTTCCTTGCCTTACCTTACATGTAGTTAATGAAATGCTTAATTTTCTTCATATGAACAGCTTGCAGTTTAAAACTGAAGACTCTAATAGTAACACAATCAAAATAATAAAAGTGCATTAGAATAGAACTGTTCAGAAATCTTACATCATGAAAACTGTAAAGTAGTTAATGAAAAGAGACCCTCTTCCCTAAAAACTTACAACTTAATAAAAGTAATACTAGACTTTTCTAATGCCTGTAAAATCAGTGGAGGTACAAGACATAGCAGCAGCTGCCTCATGCAACATTAGTTAATTCTATGCATCTCTCATGTGATGTTATATCAAGAGGTGTTTGCATATTTTGCCAGATAGATCATAAGAGGTGACACAGTAAGATAATTTTGCTGACTACCAATATGTCTTGTCTATGGATAGATAGGTAAGTAGATAGATAGATAGACCAACTGCATGGACATTTCTATACATGCTGGGAGATGTAACTCCCTACCTCTCAGGAGCTCTCAATCTGTGTTGTACACAGTGAGTTTTGCACGTATCTTCTTGAACACATGGGCTTTTAAATCACACAACTCAGACCACTGTCAATGTATACATTTTAGTCTGATTATAATAGCCATCTTGAATCTCAGAAGAGTCTGAGAACAACAGCATTTCTTTGTTGCGTGCACAATTACCTTGTTTGTGCATGTATGGGAATTTTTTTTCATTTGAAAAATATTTCATTGACCTTCAGAACTTATTCTCCTATTAATATGGTCACTGCTTCAATTAATATGATATCTATAGCTGTAAATAGTTGAAATAGATGCTTGTAAATTAACTGGAAATCTAAATGAATTTAGATACCTAATCTGATCACTGAAGGGCAATTTTTTTTTCTTTTTACAATTATCTCACCTTCAGCTATCCATCCGGGTTATAAAAATTTGAGCTTAGCTAAAAACAAATGGACCCCTGCATTTTTGAAATATTCTTTTGTTTAAAATAAAAATCTTCTTGTTTAGTTGTGTATGATTTCTCAGTTGATCTTACTTCTGCAGCTTCAAAAGTATATGACTGGGAAAGGAAAACTTGTTGAAATAATTTTAATGTTTTTATAAAGTCTTTAAGTAGAAGGCTATAGTATTTATAAGCTTGTGTTTCAGAAAACTCACATATTTTATAATTTGTGTTTTTATTCCTTTATCTAGATAATACTGCGACAGTATTAACCAAAAGAAATGGGTTTCGAAGACAAGAACAGTCTGTTTTCTACTTGCCAATATTCATAGTGGACAGTGGATCACCTTCACTTAGTAGCACTAATACTCTCACCATCAGGGTCTGTGATTGTGATGCAGATGGTATTGCTCAGACATGCAATGCAGAAGCATATATCTTGCCTGCAGGACTTAGCACTGGAGCCCTGATAGCAATATTGGCTTGTGTCTTGACTCTGCTAGGTATGTCTTCTTTCTGTTACCCTTATTCTCCATTCAGTTCATTGTGGAAAAAGATACATGCATATAAACTTCAACATTCCCGTCCACCCTGATTTCTGCGAACAGGCACAGATAGTACTCAAGAAAGAACAGCATTTTGTATCATTAGCACAAAAAAACCTTTAGATTGGGATTATCAGTTTAGATTATTTGTTTCTATATCAAATCGCCTCCAGACAGATATTAGAAATTACAGTAAAAGAAAAAAGCTTTGACTTACCTCAAATGCAATATTTAAGAAATAGACAACGCGGTTTATGGAAGCATCTGGTTTAGCCTACTCACCATTAACCAGTATCCGTGTGTCCCTTTTCCACAAGCATAATTGTTTTTAAACATTTACTGATTTGCATAGAAAAAAAGATATTCAGAAAATATAACAGATGCAATTTACTTATGAGAATCCTAATTAATTGACATAATTTGCAGAGTAATTTTTTGTTACTTCTGGAAATGGTAGCACAGCTGGATTTTATGTCAGGCAGTAAAACTGCAACTAGATAAAAGGCAGTGGAAAGGAGGGGAATAGTGTCAACATCCTAGTTTGCCTAGCATTTCCCATGTAATACCTAGTCATTAAGCAGTAAATGGGAGAATAAAGGGTAAAATCAAGAAATAAAACTAAAGAATAAGGTGAGCAAAAGTGAAGTTTTGGGTTTTGTCTGAAAATTCTTATATTAACATGGTACCTGGTTCAGCACAAAAGAATTTCCATCGGTGTTGTTATATCAATTAAGAGATTTTTCTATTCCATGTCTGTACATATCAGTCTAAGGAAAGGGAGAAGACCACAGTCTTCTTATGTTGGTATATCCCAGTGGTGTTTATCTACCACTGTTATCAAAGCAATTTGCATAGGTCAAATCAAGAGACTTGTGTCCAAACTTCTGTCTATGGCAGTATTTCTACCATGTACAGATATGTCTTCTTTCACACTCTGATTCATGTCACTAGAACCCATTAGAAGGAAATGTTCCTTCTGCTAAAATGTTTCTAAAGGACTCCAAAATGAAAAACCTGTTGCATAGTTTTTTTACAGAGTAATAAAAATCACTACCTCTGCAACCAACTTACTCAGTAGCTATATATATATATATATATATATATATACACATATATATAGGAGGTGGCATTTCTAAAGTTTTCCATCTACGTGACATAAAAAAATCTAACATCATAAGACTTTATTCTCACTCAACACATGGTTAGACCTAGGTTTAAGAAATTGAAGGGAATTGTTGCCAGAATGCCAGAAGTTTTAATGAACATTTTTAAATATCATTTTTCTAGTAGCATTTCTAGCCAATTTATGTACACAAATGAACTTTATTTGGACATGAAGCTAAATGTTAGAGTTCAAAAAAGATATAAAAATATTCTCTTATATCAACCGGCATTAGTATCAGTGAAAAAACACCCGTTTTAAACTTTAAGTCCGATATACTTAGGAATAAAAGTCCTGTAACCATAGCAATTCATTTGATCCAAAAAGTAAATCTCACCATTTTTGTTATACATGAAAAGCTAGTTTCTGAAGATTACATAGGAAACTGCTTTAGGTACCATGCAGCTTGGTCTGGCCATAAACTTTTCTTAAATAGAAGCAGTAGGATTTCGAGAAGACCATTGAGTGGAGGCAAAACATATTGGCACCAAATAATTTGCTTATTCTACTTGGTACACCAGGGGTCAAATACTACAAATAAACCAACAAAAAAGCTTTTATTCCAGTTATTCTGAACGGGGATTTGGTAAAAAAAATCTTGCATATTACCACCACACCACTGATTTTATTTGTCAAAGATTTTGGTTTTCCAAAATAATCTGTCTGAAGGCATCAACATTGTTTATCCAAACAGACATTTGTATGTGCCACCATCACTTCCAGTCTAAACTGTTCCTTTTGAGTACAGTTCAAAGCTGCAGGAACAGGTTAGGCTGTGTTTGTATGATAACGCTGGCTTTGAGTACTACATTTGGGTACTGTATCACATTTCAGTCTCAGCTGCATGCCAGTGTCCACAAGGAAGAGGTACCTAAACATCCCTGATGCCTAATGAAACCAAGCTGCTTGTCTGCTCCCAGAGACTTCTTCTCTGATTTGCTCCTAGAATATGTTTTCTGGGACCAGCTGCATGGTGGTATTGCTAGGAATTTATTTTTACCCTTTGCATTCATTCTTGAGAAAGATGCTGAAGATCTATTAGTATAGCATAAAAAACAGGCTTCAGCTGCTGGCAAATGGTTCCAGGACTGGAACAAGGGATGCACATTTTGTGTAAGACTTTATCAGTGAAAAGAGGATACAGTCTACTGGATCAATATCTTTCCCTTACCCAAGATTAACATGCAGTAAAAATCCGGTTGCATTAATCAATGTCATCTTAATGTGGGTGCCAGTTGTAAAGCATAGAAAACATGAAATTTGCACAGATGGAATGAATGCATGCATTCTGGCACTAGGGTCCTGAATTCTCAACCAGATCTTACTTTCTTAAAGTTAGTATGATATACTTTTTGATCTTGCCCCATACATCCCTATGGCTGATACATAACCATTTGTCTTTACCAAGACCTGGATTGTCTCAGTAGGATTTCTTAGTGTTACTACTTTTACTTAAGCAAGCGATCAATTTTAGATAAGCCCAATGTTTCCACTGACTCTAAGAAAGAAGAACGTTTTTAAATTGCATTCTTTTTATGATAATTTTATATAGTATGGTATAGACTAATTTTTCAAACTAAAATAATTTTTAAAAGCTAAAAGCATTTACAAACAAAATCTCTATCTTCATACTGTCTGATGGAGTTTAGATTCTAAATTTTATTTCACAAGAAAATTCCAGTACTTTTTTAATTACTCAAAACAGCTTTCCAATTATGCAGTAAGGCTGAGTTGTACAGTGTTGCATCAGATTCCAATAGTACAGAAAGAAAAAAAATCTAAAAAATCATAAAAAAGCATACAAAAGGTAGTTTGATTAGGTTTGGACTACACATAGTTTTGAGGAAGGCAAGTAGAATTTTTTTTTTACTTTTCTGAAAATTATATGGTAATTTAATTCAAGGCAATTTGTTTTTCAGTTAGCATCTTCCAGAAACAGTAATTGCTTTTGTAACAACTGTTTAGCATAAAATGTTTACATGAAATCACACAAAAAAAATATTCACCTGTAGATAACCTAATCACATTTGAGAAGTTAAGTAATTTCTTTGTATGGAAAGCTATATTGTCACAATATATTTTCATAATTGTTGTCTTTTATACTTCTGAATGTAATTTATTAGTGCCACCTATTTTCTTAGGAAGACTGAAGAAAGCTTCCTATTAGTGTGGCACTAGAGTTTACAAGGGTAATATATTAATAAAATTTGAAAATACAGCTTTGAATCTTTTTTTTTTCAGTTGAAAGACACCAAATTTGTTATCATTGTCAAAATACCTGCAAATTAAATCAGAACACATAACTGTGATTTGTAAAAAAGAAGAGGCAGTTCTAGTCATAAGAATCCTATTCTCTTAATAGGTACAACGTGTACAGAATGTGACTATGTAATATGAGTAGAGTTTGGCCTTGCAATTCTGAAAGTGATAAATGTGTAACTGGGGGAAAACATTTAAGTAGGGGTACCCAAAGCAACACTTCCAGAAAGTGGTTGAATATGAAATGCAGCAGCTGTTTTCTGACAGTTTGGGAGTTGATTAGGGTCACTCAGTGTGGGCATTTAAAGGTCACAGTCACTTTGCATATATCAGTCCAAACTGATTAAACAACAGGTATAGGTGAAGTTTGTTAAGTGGAAATTAAATTCAAGTTTCCTGAGTCTTGGCCTCTGAAATCCCCAAACCTTATCTGACTGTACTGGCAACTGCAAGGTATAACTAAATAGGTTATTAGTGTGCTGCTTAGATGGCTGGGGATCTCCAATCATCAGCTTTATGAATCATGACACACCTAAGGCATAAACCAGTGTGCAGATCTGCTTGCAGCTGATGTGGCTTATTGCTATAGTAAATTCCTGGCTTAGGGGTATAGTGTATACAAATTGTGGTAATGCTTGTGATTTAGCTCTGTGCCTTTCTGTATAGCTCTGCATGTAGTCTTCTCCCTCAGGGCATCTCACGACTTTTATGGCTTTCTTACAATTATGCTGCAGTTGCCTTGAGTACAAAAGGAAAAATTAATACCAGACCAGAGAAATATGTTCGGGTGAACTAAACCTGACTTATTACCAGGTCGCACCAAAATGGAAATTTCATGGTAATTCCAGAAAGCACATTGAAAAGTGGCAAAGCAAAAATCCACTCTTGCGTTCGAAGGTGTTTGTTTAAGGACTGACTTGGGTGAACTGAAACTGCAAACATTAAATGTATACTAGACACGAGGATAAAACTGTGTATTACCACAGCTATTATAAAGACAAACATTTTTTTTGCTTGGCTACTGTACCTATTAAAGGAAATCAATATTTCTAAAAATTTAGGTAAATCAGAAGTATTAAAAGGTTAGTTTAAATCAGTCTTTGTTAATTTTGGTTATTAAGACTTTATAATTAGCAGCTTAAAATATCGATTTGTTTATTTGTTACATCACATACAAAATCTGTATTGTCATTTCATCTCCTTAGTATGAGTTGGATGTATCTGTATGGAGCCAATCTAATGCCCTCATTTGTGCCTGAAGGTTTTCCACTGTATTATTTCTTTTCTAACAATCATGAAATTAGGTTTTTAGAAGTTCAGACAGTCCCTAATTACTGACTTAATGTCTGCTTTTGTCATAAATGTAGGAAATAAAAGCCCACCATTACCTAATGAGAAATGAAAAAAACCTTCAAAACCATTTGCATTTGATTTAAATAGCAGTGAAAATTGTTTAGGGCTTGTATTCATTTCTGCAGCTCCTGCAATGCAGCTAAAACTTTGTTCATTTAGAGGTTAAACTTTATTGTTCATGGCTGCTGGAAAGGTTAGAAATTAATAATCTTATAAAGTTATCTAAATGCTAAAATATTTAACCTTTAGAAAGACTCCATATTTTTCTTGGCTTCAAGCAAGTCTGAGAGATAGAAGGAACACTATATAAAACATTCACTGTATCTTGATTTTTATTGTACCTTTAGGCAGACCTTCCTACTAAGTTTCTTATTTTACACTTATTAGCATGTCTTTAAATTTCAACATGAAGTATGTTAAGAGGGACAGTAGAGTAAAAATGCATTTATTGAGTAAAGTAAATTATTAGCTGCTTACTTATATGACAATAAAAATGTGGCAGTAAATGTTAAAAACAGTAATTAAGAAGTTATGTCAATAGAGATCTTGTTTGAACTATCTATTTGTACCGTCAGCAAGGTAATTTCAGTTTAAAATATCTTTTATAATAAGGGAAAACATTAAGAGTGGAGTGCAATTGTATCTAATGACAATTTTATGTTCTCTGCCGTATAATTTACAGCTTATTATACAAATATCAGAATGTTTTGAAATTTCACAAATGTCACTTTAAAGGTCAACATTTCAAATTATTAAACTGCTTATGTAAATATTGTTCAAAGGAAAATGCCCTAAACTAGAGGCTTCTGAATTCAATACATAAAGGATGAATCAGGTAGATGCCAGGGGCAAAAAATGTGAGAGGGTGATGTTGGTTATGTAGTAATATAGTCATGAGATATCTATTAGTAGATGGATTATCAGATATGTGTTTGGTAGCTACTGAGAAAAGAGGAAAGAATTGTTGCCTAACATATTTGTCAAAAATTTTATGGGAAAAAAATATAGTTGCAGCTTTATTTTTAGACATGTGTGGTTCCAAAGGGAAATAAAAATAATGCATAAAGGCATCTCTGGCTTTAGCCAATTACAAATAGTACCATAACATCTGTAGACATATACAGCTTTCTTGCACATACAATTTACTGGTTTATTCTAGCCAAGCGATCCTAATTTTAAGTAATTCCTCACAATGACTTAATTGATACTGATTTTAAGATCACTCCATGAAAAGGCTTTCAAGAATGGTAGTCCCACATCATGCAATTTGTGGAGGCCACTTTTGAGACTACGTGGGGAACCTCAAGCTTAATTTTATCTCTATCACCTTTTAGCTTTTGTTTTTCCATATGTTTCTACAGCATTTAATTGGCATTGTAAGTAAAGATTGAAAATGTTATTGATGCATATAGCCATATAATCTTAACATTAAAAATAATCATAAAATCAGAAGAGGTTAATTAAATGTGGAATGACACTTTTCAACGTACTGTTATTTCTTCAATCATAGTGATGCCTGTGGTTTCCTAGGAGTGTCATTAACTCAGCAAATGTTATCCAGATGCTACAGTATAGTATTAATTATTTTCTAGGAGGATGATTCACACTCCATCATGTCCCACAGATGGATGCAATATTCACAGTATTGGTTCCATATTTTGTGTATCACCAGTGATGTTTCTCTACCAAAACTGTATTAGAACAAGAGGAGACTTGAGCTAGTTTCTTTCAGTGCTTTTGGCTGCCACTGCAGTTTAGTATTAGCTTTCAAGCTGAAAGAAACTTCAAGGGTTAAAATTGAATAACCAATTATATTTGTAGTTCTGGTTCATCCAGTAAACTGTAGCTAAAGCAGTTGTCTTTAGATGTAAGGCATAAATCTCAAGTGCAGCACTTTGCATTTTTCAGGAAAGTGAGATCTTATATAGAAGTGGTTTTATTCCATGAACTAAGACAGTCTTATTTTATACATTGCTTAAAAATCTGATGTTCTCCAACATAAAGTTTTTAAACTTTATTTTTATTTGGCACATATTGATCATACACTTTCATGCTGTCACTTTCCAAACTATGGTTTTTAAATTCTATTCCATCAATTTATGAATGTGCTTTTATCAGTTCGGCATTTAAGAGTTCAGGAAAAGTTTTTTGGTTTTTTTTTTTAAATTATTATAATTTCTGGACTGTGAGATTTTCATAGTCAGACTGAACCAGTATTGAAATTCATGCTTAGCAGACAATATAGGATATTAGAATTAGAAATGAAGAGGCTAATCCTGAATGATTTGGGAAATAGATTCTTTAGGGTCTAAAAAGCTTATAGTTTAAAAGTTATTTCATAATCTGCTAAGTTTCACATTTAGCTGCACAAATTTCTTGCATCTAACTGTATAAATTCCTTGGGTCTTTGTCATATAAATTAATGGGTACTTCCAACATTAGGAAAAATATGAGAAAACTTTGGCACTGCTAAAACTCTAACTTTTCTTTTTTCCAGTTCTTGTCTTGCTGATTGTCACTATGAGGCGACGGAAAAAAGAGCCCCTCATTTTTGATGAAGAGAGAGATATCAGAGAAAACATTGTCAGGTACGATGATGAGGGTGGTGGAGAAGAAGACACAGAGGCTTTTGACATGGCTGCCTTGAGGAACCTCAACATCATGCGAGACACCAAGACCAGAAGGGATGTGACACCTGAGATTCAGTTCTTGAGCAGACCAACTTTTAAAAGTATCCCAGATAATGTCATTTTTAGGGAATTTATCTGGGAAAGACTAAAAGAAGCTGACGTGGACCCCTGTGCGCCGCCCTACGACTCCCTGCAGACATACGCATTTGAGGGGAACGGCTCGGTGGCGGAGTCGCTCAGTTCTTTAGATTCCATCAGCTCAAACTCTGACCAGAACTACGATTACCTCAGTGACTGGGGCCCTCGTTTTAAAAGGCTTGCAGATATGTATGGGACCGGACCAGAATGCTTATACTCCTAGCCTTGGAACCTTTCTCTGAAAATGCACTGAAGAATATTAAAACAGAAAACTCAACCTAACAGACTGAGGAAAGTTGTAAATATTTTCCCATTTTTTAAATTTTAGGTTGTTGTTTTGGTTTTTTTTTTTTGTTTTTGCCTTGGTGGAACATATCTTCATTAGACTTGTCCTAGGGACTGCACTGACCACACAGAATATGAGCATTTGGTGGCATTTTTGATAAAATGAAATGCTCAGCCACGTTCAAATAGATAGCAACCCTGAAATACCTGCAGAGGCAACTCACGTTCAAGAGTATGTTACACAGTCACCTCAGTGAGCTGGCATCTGTAGATGCCTTCACAGTATTGCTATATTGAGAATACAGAGTCCCTGTTTTAGGAAGAAATAAATTTTCAAGTATATAACTCAATACAATATTACAGTACATGGTATTTACACAGGCAAGGTTTTTTAAGAAAATTTTCTTTACTCTGTGCATACAGCTTACTAGAACAAAAGTAGGAGGACTGATGAAAACAAACAAAAGCCCAGAAAATATTTTTTGTGTTTCTTCTGAGCTATTTAATCAGAAATTTCTTTAATTTTCTGGGTAGATTTCGAGAAATTATTGTTTGTACTAAGAAATTCCACAGTGTGTCATCAACTTACAAAGTAGCTTAAAATTCACATAAAATGATAAATATGGAGGTATAGTCCTACGGATGGGAAGTTTTGTGATGCCCATGTAGGTATAGAAAAGGTGTTGCTATCTATTTGCTATTTTTTATTCTCTCTTCTGATTTGTACAGGAGAATTTATCCTTTTTTATTATTGTTTGACATAAAGTGTTATATTTATTTTCGAACTCCAATCTCTACTAAATTCAGGTCCATTTTACTGCCTCATGGTTTTAGACTTGTCAGAACATGCTGATTTTTCTCCAGTCTCAGATAAATGTAGGAAATGAAGCATGGAAGTGGAAAAATTACAGTAAACAAGGCCACCCACCATTCATCCCACAGAAAGGAGAACAGCGCCAAGGATGTGCAGTTGTTCTTCGGAGCCATTACAAAGTCTGAGACATTTAAAGAAGATATTTGTGCATTGAATTTTTTGAAAGAAGACTGCAGAGGTAGCTGGGAGTGTCTTTAATGCAAGATTTAATTTTCAAGGTTAAACATGCTATATGCTTCAAAGACTGTAAAGACCTCACTCTTCTTCCCTTCTCTTTTGCTGCTGATGAATCACAGTAAAAGATTTTTCTATTTCTTTCTTATGTTAAGCAATGTAATACTATTAACTTCAGAGGTCATCTTTAGATCCTGCTGCACATAAGTATTATTTCCCCAAGGTGTTAACTCACTACACGTAATTTCTATGCTGGTTCAGGAGTGCCAAAACAGAAGGACAACTATTGTTGGTTAATATACTGTATGATTTTGAAGTAGGATTTCTTAGAATAAGACAACTTTTTTATGATTCTGACAATATTTATACTTCATCTTTCACGATTTATTACTAGATAATAAGACATATATTCAAGTTAAATAGTGGGTTTAGGTATTATTTCAGACTATTTTTTTGTTTTAGAAAAAATGTAGATGAGTTCTTAAATTAGAATCTTTTCCTGCAAATTTTTTGCTTGTACCTAACTTGAAATCACTTGACCTGCCTGCAATTACTGAGAGGTACACCAAATGTTTACAGAACTGTGTTTGTGAATAGAAGGTGCTCCACAGAGGATGATGCTCACTCTAAAAGTACTTCTCTCGGAGAGAAGGATCCTTGTACTGAAATCCTAATGTATGAGTGATGTGAGGCTGGGGGATGGGAAATTATTATTAAGGATCTTTAATTTTTGCAGCCCAGCATTATCAATTAATTATGTGAAAGTGGCCTTCAGCTCCAACAGAAAAGAAAAATAATTTTAATCATCTACAACATACTTAATTTGAGTTACATGTTAATAGACAATCATTGTTTCATAATTCAGTAGATTTGCTTCTAGTTGTATGAAATATATATATATAGGCATATATATATATATATATGACAGATTTTGTAATGGAACTGAAAGATATCGTCCATGACTTTTAGTCATACATGTAAGATTTTCAATAAAAGTATTAAAAATAGGAAAAAAAAGAACCATGTGTATACAGTTTAATGACAGCAAGATATGCTGCAGAATATAAGCAGGTATTAAATCAGAGAGGTTCTGAAAGAACAGTTTTCATTAATCTCCTTGTTCTTTGTGGGAAGATAATTCATGCATCTGGATTAAGATGTAAAAAAGGCTGATTTTAGCACATAACATTCACAGGAGATTTAAATGTGATTTAGAGTAAACAGTCTAATTTCCTTGGTTTTCTACCTTCTGTATCTGTAAAAACCCAAAACCTCCACTATTAGGAAACTATGTTAGGGTGGGGTTTCTTTGATGTGCTTTCTACAGAAAAAAAAAATATGCTTTATTCTGATACCATAAAAGCTCTTGCACATATATGTTTCTGTTGCACAGTTCTAATTTAATTAAGTTTGCTGTTGCATTCTACATGCTCACCTGCTGATTGTATTGTTGCAGTAAGAAAGGAAGGTGGAAATTCCCTATGTTTGGTGACATATATTACTACAGCATACACATAAGGGTGTGTGTAATGTGCATACTATATAATGCTCACCAAAAATTACCATGACTACAGGTTTTTACACTTCATAATCTGATTCAAATTCTTTTGTTGAGTCTTAGTTATGGTGCATAGCTGGATGGCATAAAGTATATTCTACTGACTAAATACTATAAAATGTAAAAAAACATTTTCTCTGTCCTGGAAAGGTGATGAAATTATTTGGGCACATTAATTAACACAGGCCTTTAAAAATACTTCCAATCATATTTATTTATTTAACTTTCTGAAGAGCTTCAGTATCTAACTAGAAGCCACAAATCCTAGATAAAAAATAGGTCAAACATTGCAGTCTCTCCCATCTTTCAGTGGAATAACATGTCTTTCCTTCTGCCATATGCCAATGGAATGAGCTTATTTTAGATTGAGATTTCCAAGAATCTTGAAAAGTGCACTGTTTTAAGAGTGCTACTAAAATACTCCTGCAATAAATTAAGCTGTTTGAAGAACACTTAGGGGAAAGACTTCTTACTCTGTTTTGACCAGTGTGAAATCTACTGGCTTCAACAGAGTCAAACAATGGACATTCTGACTAATATTCCCTATTCAAAAGAATAAACCTGATGCACTTACTCTAGGTTATATTCCCACTAAGACGTAGCATAGGCCTTCCTAAGCCTCCTAGTTCTGATGGCCGCTTAATATAATCACTGCAGGACTCATGAACTTTGATGCTACTGACTGAAATTTCTCCTACTCTCAAAGAATTAAGGGAGAAAAAAAAAAAAAAAAAAAAACCCAAAACAAGTCCCTTTTTACTCTTTTATTTGTTATTTTGAAAGGGAGAGGGAGGATTCATCACAATGTCCTTTTTCAGTTAAGGTCTTTTCTAATTTTTTTTTCCTGTTTACACTTCAAGTGTTAGCAATAATTAATAAAAAAAATTCCTATCACTTTTTATTTTAGAAGTTTTGGATGAAAGCATGTTATGAAATATAAAATTGCAGCACCTTATTTTTATGGACAAACACTCTTGTATGATATAAGGAAAAGTCGTAGTTTGTCATTCTAAAAAGGAAATAAATATAAATAAAGCATACAATTATATTGGCTTTTAAGATCCTTAAAGAGTTGAAAAGTGGACACAATTACCTATATCAAATCTAGTATTAAATTCTTGTTTGCAGTCCATCATGTGACTGATTTTAATTTTTAAATACAGATTTTTTTTGTCTACTTTAGAATCTATATAGAGTAATACTGCTTTGGGGCATCATTGTCTTCACTTCATTAGTGATAGAAGGGGTCAAGTATATTTTTACTGGTCTGTGACTCTAAAATGGAATTGCTAAAGATAGAAATGTCACTTTACTTATTTGACAGAAATGGGAAAGTCTACAAGAGCTCTAAAAATTGCTTTTTTAACTATGCCATCCTTAAGTCTGACAGATCTACATCTAAATTTTTCAGATACATCCTAAGATGTATTTTCACCCCAGAATGATTCCTTCCACACCAAAAATTATTCTTCAGTTGATTTTTAATGCAGCTAAAATGCATTTTATTGTTCACTGATTTTTTAGAATATATTTCTTCCTTAATTTTTGTTCTTTGAACTAGGGGAATCTCAGTACACAACATATTTTCTACATGAAGGGAATGAAAAAAAAAATCTACATAACATAGGCTCTACTTTGTTACTATAATTTACCTTTTCTCAGAAAAGAAAGAAAAATATTTCCCAATGGTACATAAAATCCATGAAATCTTAGACCATACAATTGCCTATGAAAATATATCAGTTGAAAAAACTTGATTTTGCTCATCATTATATGACATGAGATTGTAATGGAATCTTTATGTGAAGCCTTATATATCTGATCAAACACAATGAAAGAAGAAATCAGCATGAGAATTTTCTGGAAATCAGAAGATCTCATTTGAAGCCACAGTAGTGTGTTGCAAACACTCCTCATATGTGAACACATATTTTCTAAAATTATGTGTATGTTTAAACATTCCACTCCCAAACCATTTATTTTAAAATATTTTTTTTAATCAGAGAATATCTGGAAAAAAGTAATCCTATTCTCAAAAACTTTGTTTATCCCCATGGATGACTGAGAAAGAAAAATATAATTTAGATTCAGGCAAAACTTTTAATATTGCCCTCACAATGAAAGCAAATTGGTGTCATATTTTGACCCAAAGTAGTTTAAATGGTGTTAGAAGTGTTGCAAGGACAATGATTTCCATGCATTTTTTAAAAAGATGGTATCAGATTGAAATTCCTATTCCTAGAAATAATGTGAGGTTTAAATGGAGTTTAATATTTGGATGATTAATTAAGGTCATAAACCTGTTGTGATGGATGCTGAACCACTACTAGGGGAAAAATCAAGGATTTTACTTTCTTCTCCTATTCACCAGTATCTCGGTCAAAGTCAGAATTTCAGTTTCACCAAAGAAAAATCATGTCAAATCCAAGTTGAACACAACAGGTAATTAGATGTTGTGTCTTCCTCATAAAGGCTAAAAGACATTTACCTTATTCTATTCAAATATTCTTTTCTGATTATGTCTTGACTGCCTAGGTCATTTGACCTGAGACTTGTGAAGTTATTGTGGTTTGGGGGTTTTGGGAGGTGAGGTTTGTTTGTTTATGTTTTGTTAATGTTAAAATTGGTATTCTTGCTGAAATGCTTATGTTTGAATGAGCTGACCTTTTTCATTGAATTTTTGGGTTTGTTTTTCTTTGGTCAAAACCATACTGGCCTTGATAGTAAGTAAGTATATCCTGACTTCTATTTTGACTCCAAACCCACCTTTTCTGTACTATTAATAGCAAAAAGAAGGTCCTGAGGTGTTCCCTCTCTTTGATGTCAAAAAGCTACGAAGAAAAAGACAGAGGATCAACAGACTGCAGTGAAACTAATCTGTCATTTTCTTGAAACACAAACTCACAAATTCCAAAGTTAAGCTGCCATTAACACCATTCAAATAATGACATGTATCTAATCTTAAAACCTTAAAATATTCTGGCACTACTATCAGCAATTGTTACACATTTAATGAAATCATATTTTAAAATTGTCAAAGTTTGTTACCCGTAAATTGGTTTCATCATAGTTATTTGTACCATGATCTTGATGCACAGAAAAAGAAGGAAAAATTGCAAAGTAAAACAGCCCAAGTACAAAATACCCCTATGTGCACTGACATTCAATGCAGTGTTTTAATTACTGCTGTGACTTAGTATTCCTCATACACTGACAGCTTTTCCTCTCTTTGAGACTAACTACTAATAAATTAAGATAGTGTGATATCGAGCCAGATATTCAAGCCACATTAGACCATTTGAGTTTGACAAGAATATTCAGTCTGAATTTTAATGTTCTTCTATTTCCTTAATGATCAGAACATCCTTTATTATTGGCATCAGACTGTTGAAATTTTATGGAGAAAGAAGTGTTTACTGATCCACCTACAAAATGCTAGGCAAAATCTGGATCATGTTGAAGTACTTGGCAGATCTCCCTATGGCTTTCAAGAGGTGTCAAAATTGGTCCATTGTTAGGGGAGGCAGATAAATGATCACTTCATCAGGATAAAAGATTGTTGCTTTGAGTTGGATACCTTTTCTTTTTACACAATCTCTTCTACTAACCTTCCCATTTTGGAAGGCACAATCTCAGAATGGTAATGCAAGTAGCTTAACAGGAGGTTTTCAGTGGCATAAGCTACTTACTTACTATCAACATACTACACATAACCTTGCTGTACTGAATAGCACCCTTGGTCATAAAGAGAATTTCTCTGCACATGCTAAATACAGACAGTGTTAGGAAAGGTTTACATTTGATGAGGTACCAATAGTAAAATATTGCCTGGAGAACAAAACCAAACCAAAGCAAAACACAAACAACAGTTTATCATTAAAATAAATAACACACAGAATTTTCAGGCTATCAAAATTAAGTTATCATATTTTCCTCAGACTGTGGGACCATCTGTAGCCTTACTGACTTCAGTAACTGCAGATACAATCCAAATTAACTATAATCTTTTTCGGACATATTTTGTTTTGCTGATACTTCAGATTTTGTTAAATCATAGAAAAGGACTGTAGCAAAAAAAAAAAAGTGACAGAGAGGTTAAAAGTATCAAGTTTTTTTTAGTGTTTGTAATGTTTAATAGATGATCTAATGATGTGAAAAATAATGTTTTACCAGTTGCTACTGGAATACAATTTCCTTTCAGGTAATAATATTGCCATCCTGTGGAACACTATTTCCAACAGTCTGCAGTGCTTGACCTGGCCTCATCTTCTTATTCAAATATTAAAATAAAAAGAGTTATTAAGGGGAGAGATTAAACACATAAGTGACAAGCTTAATAAAAAAATTGAGTTGGTCAAGACATCAAGTTTTCCTGTTCTAGGTGTGAGGAACACATAAATAAAGCTCTCGCAGGACATACGGCCTGTTGATGCAGCTATTGATTCTGTCTGGATATTTGTTCATGTTTTTCCCCATTCCATTTCTAGTAGTTTGTGACTTGATTTATCTTTCAGTGGAAGTTAGTACGTGATGACAAAATAAAACATCATGAAAAATATTTAGTAGCAGCTGATCATGAAAAATAGGTTAATATATTATGTATGACTTTTTTTTTTCTGTAGCTTAGCACAGTCCCAATATACTTTATTGGGACTCAGAGATTAATGTCGACCAACTTGCCTCATGTGGAAAGCACCCCCACAGAGGAATTTTAATTCAAATAGCTACTATAAAATGTGGAGTTATTTAAATATTCAGAAGCCAGTGTTCCTTGGAAATAAACAGAGGTAACCAACAATCAATCCATACTCCTTGTCTTTCTGGGAACAGGTAGATATATGCAGAGAAGTCAGAAAGGGTAAACTCTTCAAATTTAATGCCTGTAGTGAATATGGATGAAAATCCAATTGACTACAACTAAAAGCAAGATGCTTTTGCCCAGGAGGCATCTGTAAATGGCAATCATTCTAATCAGTCTAATTTAGCCAGTTAGGGTCATCTGTATTAAGAGTTGTCTTACTTTAGTTTGGGCTTTGTGTACTACAAAAAACACAACATCAGAAACTGAAAAGATTTATGTTGTCTTCTGGTCTATTTTGCATTCATGAAGAGGTAAAGCAAATACAATCCAAAGCTGTGGCTGACTGGCAGTCTGCAAGTTCAGCTTCACCTACAAGACAGATAAGACTGATAGTGTGGGGAGGCCATGCTGAATGAAAGGGAAGATTTCCTGAAATCCCTTGTGCTTGATTTATGTGTCAGGACCAGACCTCAGGAGAGCCAAGATCCTTGTGCCCAACAGTTTGTCAGCATCCCATTATGGGGGCTCTCCACTGAGCAGTCCACTGGAATGGCCAACAGTTCAACTAACTTGTTCAAGGACTCACACCAACAGTGTAAGAGAGAACCCCTCCCAGGCCACTGCAGTCCAGAGTGTTACCCACGGCCAGTGACTGCCAGCACCCTTGAAGGACTCACATGAACAATTTACAGAAAAATATAATTAGTATAATAGAAAATTCTGACAGGTTCAGGTCCAAAGTTTGCTGGTGATAGTATTTGGCTGCAAAAACTTATTCGAAGCAATATATGGATAAGCTCTAATCCCTAAAAATATTAGCTAGAGATAATTATTCATTGTGGACAGAATGCACAGAGTGTGTCTATTCTTACCCAATAGACATCCCCATAGGGGAGAAGACATGTTCAGCTTCTCAGTTGATCCTGGCAGTTATGGAGTCTTCCCTAACTTCTCCCAGTTATTACTTACTTTTACAATATTTCTCGGTGTCTAGGTGAAGATTTAGTGGCTCTAGGCATGCATCATGCTCAGAGAGAGGTGCTTGTATCCCAAAGAAAGGTAGCTTTGGGATGGAGGTGAGGATCAGTATTACCTCTGAGGTAACCTTGGGATGGAGATAGTCAGTATTATATATGACAAGAGTGATTTCACCCTGGTTTCTGGTTCAGCACGATGACATCTCTTTTTATCTCCCTTGGTAGGTGGCTAATATCTGGCTTATCAGCTAAAAAAATATCACTGAGTTCCCTCTTCTGCAAGGATTTCAGCTGAGCTTTTCACAATTTTTCCACTCTGCTCCACTGTCAGCTTCATCCCTCCCTTCTCATATATTGTGCATGGGAAGTCGGGCATGTTGACCACATTCCATCCAAGGAACAACAACTGCATTTCCCCCCTATTCTTTCTGTACCCTTATAACTTCCCAGTTTTCTTTAATTTTTGCCTCACTTTTCCCTAGAGTGAATGACAATGTCTTGCTGCCGGACTCCTCATCCTTCCACTGCTCATCTCTTTCTCTAGCTGGCATTTCCTAGAGGAGAGTTGTAACTTTGTGAATTCCCTGTGTATGATGGTTCATACCACTGATGCCAGATCTTGATTAAGCCATAAGAACAGAACAACAATACTGATGTTACTCTTACTACTAATAACAATGACGCTGTCTCAAAATGAGACACTGTTAGTCTTGGAATCAGAATATATTATTATCAGATGTTAATTATCTGCCCAGCTTTGTCAGTGATCTGATCTGTGTCACTGGTTGATCCATCTTTGTCACCTGCTGACAAAAAGACCTGAAGAGGAACAGAGCACTTTCAGTATTTTGCAGAATGAAAAAATATGGCAACATTCATGTAACTGTTTGGTTTTTTGTTAGTTTATTTCATTCCTGGTATAAGTCTGGAGTAAACTGTTCCCTAGCCAATGTCGGCAGCAATGTAATTTCAATGCTGTATATAGGATGGCAAGGAAGCTTCAGAAAAAAACAAGAGGTCCTGAAAGTTATTTGGCATTAAGATGCCGTACAAATGCAATGTGATAGTCATACCAGTGGGATGGAATGCTGTAGGAAAAAAAAAAAAGGCAAAAAAAAACCCCACATAAAATGTCTTCCAATACTTTAATTTCATACATTTTATGATTCATACAGTTGAAAAGAAAGAAACATTAAATTAATTTGCTTAGTCATTCTGTCATTGAAGAAAGCATTCTCTCAAACCCACAATGAATCAGGGGCATACAAATATTTTGGAGGAGTAGTATACTTTGTACTGAAGTAAAAGGAAGCTACATAGCCTTCTGTTGAGTATTCAAGGAAGTAAAGGCAAATACTTGATTGATGTTTTAATATGAAAGAAGACATATTTGCAAGTAACCAGAAAGGTTTTGAGAATGTGTTTTCTCCTTAGCTAACTTATTTCAACAGCTGAAGCTTGTTAATACCCAATCCTAAAGTAAAACATCTATATTTAAAACCTTATGGTTTAGCTAATATGAGACTAAAAAATAAAAACTTTATTGAAATGGAAGCTCCATCTGAGGAGAGATAATTAATTCATTTTGCTTGCCATTTAATCATAAGAAAGCCCAATGGCTTTGTAAATTTGAAAATCAGTCCTCTCTCTGAAAATCAGAAATTAAACAAATTAAACGCTCCCTCACTAGCAAGTTTTATTGGCAATGCAATATGTGAGAAAAGCTAATGGCCTTGAACAGACTACCTCACCAAATAATATCTCTAAGATTAACCTGCCATGTGCCTAAAGAATCACCAGGTTAGAAAAGCAAAATCACGCTCTGTTAGAAAACCGAAGTAGAGGCAGTTCAGGTAAGCTCTTATAAACTTCAGTAGAAAAACAGGTTTTGGTCTATCACTTTATTTCTGTAATTTTTTGGTGAATGGAAATTATATAAACCAACTGATACAGAAGAAATTAACACATTATTAAATTTAAAGGTGACCATGCTGTCCAAAAATAATGTGTGAAATAATTCATCAAGATTCAGGCCAGTAAATCTGGACTGCTTATGTTTTTTCTGAGTGAATTAAAAAGGATGCCAATATTCTGACAGGAAAATTATTTTCTGAACTAAATGGGATCTCACAGAACATGTGTTCTACTGTTTGCTTTCAACTTGCTTAAGAGGCAAAAAAACCTAAACAATACCCAGAGAAGGATAAGACATGAGTTTGAAGTTCTCAAAGAGGATTTTTTGTAACTACTGTAGTTGTTTTATTTGCCTTCTGGTAGCTCAGATTTTGTCCAATATAGTGACAATTATTTGGTGCTATATTTGCTACTGGAGCAGCAGTGAACTGACCTAGAAAACAATAGGGTTTTCAGCGTATTCAGCCTCAGAATTTTAGAGGTATTTAGTCACATGACCAATAGCAGTGGGGCGGCTAAAGATCTCTTAAGGGCCATGATCAGAACTGAACCCTCATCTTCCTAATTCCCCAGAGACCAGACATCTGAGGACAATATTCTTTAGACAGTGGAATGCAACAAAAATCTCTACCTTAGGAAATCTAGTTATAGGAGAAAAATGGTCATATATACATTTCATCTCAGGAAGCTTTCTTATTGTATTGAAAGTGATCTTACCGGTGTGTTATCTACAAATAGCCAAGGCACTGTATTAACCTTTATCGGCACAATTAATACTAAAACTCTGTAAGCTAAATTCTTTTAAAAGTCTCCTTAATTCTTGGCAATCTTCAGTATTTAAAAGGGAAGTATTTTAAATTTTCTAATTATCTATATCTTCTTTGCCTATGTATTGGGTTTGCTTGGCTAGGTTTTAGTAGCAGGGGACCTTCAGGGGTTGCTTTTGTGAGAAGCTGACAGAATCTTCCTCTAAGTCCATCAAAGCCAATGCCAGCTGGCTCCAAGATGAATGTGCCACTGGCTAAGGTCAAGCCAATTACAAATGGTGTCGTCTCCTCTGCAATAACGAATTTAGAGGAAAAAAAAAGTTATTGTGCAGATATGGTTGTGACCACAGAGGAGCAGGGTGAAAATACGTGAGAGGAACAACTGTGTAGACACCGAAGATCATTGGAGAAAGAGGAAGAAGAGCTGTTCCAGATTCTGAAGCTGAGATTCCCCGGCAGCCTATGGTGAAGACCATAGTGAAGCAGCTGTCTCCCTGCAGTCCATGGAATAGGAGATTTCCTGGTAAGACTTGTGACCTGTGAGGAATACATGCTGGAGCAGGGTGTGACTGAAGGACTGCACCCTGTGGAAAGGGACCCACTCTTCATCAGTTCATGATGAACTGTAGCCTATGAGAAGGATTTACACTGAAGAAGCTTATGGAGAAAGATTCCTCTCCACAAGTGACAAAAGTAACATGTGATAAACTGACCATAACCTCCATTACCTGTTTCCTTGCACCACTGGGTCAGAGGAAGTAGAGCTGGGAAGGAGGGACGGATGGGGAAAGGTGTTTTTAGGATTTGTTTTACTTGCCATTATCCTGCTCTGATTTTGTAGGCAATAAATTCCATTAATATCCCCAAACTGATTCTTTGCCCATGACTGTAACCAGTGAGTGAATCACAGTCCTTAACTCATGAACGTTTTCCTATATTTTCTCTGTCCAGTTTCGGAGGTGAATGGTAGAGCATCTTTTGTGGGCACCCAGCATCCAGACAGCATTAAACCAATCCACTCCATGTGCTGGATGGAGAACCATACATCAATGAGGCCCCTTTTTTTTACTATTTATTCTTCTATAAAATCTAGTTTTTTTGACAATATGAACAGAAGTAAGAATCAGAGTATCTTGTTTAGAAGATTAGCAAACTACCTGGGCTTAGGATAAAACTGTAATAGCTCCTGAAACAACTTGTTATTTATATTTTTTAGCTGCTTTTTCTCTAAGTGAGATCCTACTGACTTTTGCATTACAAGACAGACAGCAAATGTTATGGGTTTGATACATACTGTCCAAGGACATAGAGAAGTGTTATTTACAGCTAACAGGCAGAAGACTGAGTGTGTACAAGATGACATGATGTTAGGTTAAAAGGATGCAACTTTAACCAGATTAGAAACAGCACATCTTGTTTACAACTGAGTGTATTCATCAGAGAGCTGTTAAGTATGAATTATTAAACTTGGAGCACTTCAGAAAATGTAATTGAACATGGAAGAATAAATATATAAATTATCATCTCCAAGAAAATAAATTTAAATTTCTCCTATTTCTAAAATATACACAAAATACAGTATTAGCATACAATTTAAAGGTCAATTAGCAGTGATAGTGAACAAGTTTTATGGAGGTTAGCCATGTTGTGATCTTGAAAATAAATGACTTTTCACACGATTTTACAGACTTCTGTTAAAACCATACTCCTTCACTTTTTTTTTGTTGTTTCTCATCTCCTAATTCCCCTTCACTTCTTTTCTCCTTTAATAAATCTGTTTTGTTATAGAACTTCTTAGTCTCTAAAAGGATAAGAGATATGTGGCACTCTCTCTATTTGAGTTGCAAAATTAGATTTCAGGGATGGGTTTTGTAATCAGTACATCTGGTAGTGCTGCCTTCTAGATCCACCTTCAACAAATTTCTCTACCACTATTTACATGTGGTCAGAATTTTCCTCTTTTTATAAAAGGCAGGCAAAAGACATAAAACTAATACACTGCCTTATGTTTTCTTTCTCTGCATGTGCATTCTATGAATATAATATTTTCATATTCTATGAATTCTAAAAGAAAAGCTTTTCTAGAAGCTGTGACACTGTATAGCATAAGGATGGAGTAAGACAGTGGACTCCATGCCTCAGGAAGTTTACTGTGAGTTAGGAAGGAAAACCTCATACCTGTATGAACTGAGTTTTGAGTACGAAAGGGTTGCTAGTCAATAATATTTGAAAGACATTGCATTATACTGAGTTGACAATCAGGGAGCCTATATCAAATAACTTCTGTTTTGAAACTAGGTCATAGAGTATAAGTCCTCACATAACTGCTGACAATTAATTTAACAACTTTTTCAGCAATCTCAATAAAGACATAAAGAGCTAAAACAACATACTGAGTAAAATACCCTCTCTCTGTCCATCTGATTATCAAATGTTTCCTTCAGGCCATTTTTTTAAGTCACACCAGATGCATTAGCCATCAAAAAGCAAGAATAAGAAAGCCTTAGATGTTAATGAACTGCTAATTCAGCATTTTTCTTTTAGCATTGGAAACAAAAGAAGATTGTTGACTAAGCAAAGATAATTCAAGTTAAGGTCAGTCATAAAACTTTTTTGATATTTAGTATCCTATCATGCTCAACTTTCAAAACATCTATCAATTATGTTCAAATCGTGTCAAAAGTAATTATTAAATGAGATATGTGTTTAGATAGACTTTAAATCCAGGTTTTGATAAAGTTCCAGAGTCTCCTTTTTTCCTCACTTTCTTTTTTTTTCCATTTCACCTATAAGAAATTGCAGAAGCTCATTATGCTATAAGCTCAGTAAAATTCTGGAAGTAACAAGTAAAGCATGTCTGAAACACTTTAATTTTCTAGGCATATATTTAAAAATAGATATCATAATAACTATAGGGACATATCGCTACCAAGTGCTGAAATGAAGTAGAGGAATAAGTTCTTTTAGATCAGAAAGCATATTTATAACAGAGTTAGCCACAGAAAGTAATCTGACATATTGAAATGTAAGACAAAAATTAGCCTCTGGCATTTTTATTTCTAATTGATGATGTTGATTGGCTTGAATGATGAACACAAATATTAGAATGGAATGAGCAAAAAATTATTTTCTGTAAAAAGGGCAACTTTGAGCATGATCTTTCATTCAGAGCAGGAGGGCACTGATATGGAAGAAGTGCAAGCCTTACTGAATAAAAAGAAAACCAATGCAAAAAAACCCATAACAAATGTCCAAACAATTATTAGGAAAAAAATGATAAACTATGGAAAAAGACTCTCCAATAAATTTTCCTATGAAAAAATTGTAAGGAAGTACAAAAAAAAAAAAAAAAGAAAATAGCCAAAATACAGTTAAACTGAGTCTTTTAAAGGAAATTACATCTGTCAGTGACAAAGATAAAAATAGAAAAGGGTCAGCAGGAAAAGGAAACAGAAGAAAAGTGATACTAATGCACGCTCAGAAAGGAGGAAAGATCAATATTAATCTATTCCAATTGCCAAAGGAACAATTTTGCCTCAGACTTTCTTTTTTTCAATGTAACTTCTATACAGAAAAAAAATAGTAACCACTTATAATTAAAAAAAACATGCCAAAGAAACTACAACAAAAAAGAATTATGTGGCAAAAGTAAGGGTATCTGAAAGGGAATAAAAACTTAGATTTGCAATTATAAAAAAATTAGAATAGTCTTTCAGTGTCTGTCTTGAAGAATATAGTCCTTTAAAGAATCATGATTTGAAATGGAGAGTCCAGTACTGTGAGTGAATGATGGAAATGTTCTCTGAATGAAGAGAAGGAAACACAGCACTGCAAACACATGAGAAATATGCACATAGGAGGCTTAGGTGCTGCATAATGGCCTAGAACTTATTTTCGAGAAAAAATTGCCAAATCCATGTAACTCTGTGGACCCTTGAGTAAGTTATAAAATTATTATCTAGTACAGTAGAAACACTCTGTCCATATTCTTTGGAAATACACATATATGTATATTTTCTGACAGCTGATCTATTAGATCATCGTAGTCAATTCATCCCAATCTGTCTAGAGTTACAAAGCACTTCATACAGTTCCCTATAGAGGAGTGGACTTATATTCATTAGAAATTATGAATAGCCAGGGAACAGGAATGTGGCAAAAGTTAAGTTGAACAGATCAGACTGGGAAGAAATTAAACAATGATTTCCCTCAGTCATTCTTCCTGTGGTAGATATGTTTAACATTTTCATTGGAGACTTTCATTCAGGAACTAAGTGGGCACCCTGAAATGTGGAAGTGCTAGAAAGCAGAAAGTGTTATCCAGACCTAATCAGTAAGTGGAAGAGTTGGATGAACTTGGGAGCTAATGGAAATTATATTAAACTAAATAGTTCAAATTCTAAAGATAAATGCTTTATTATTAATGAGAATTTGAGCCTATAGGAGCAAGAAAGGAAAGGAAAACTTGAATACATTGATGAGTAACAGGATGGCTGTGATATGGTTGTGAAAATAATAATAATATCCCGGAGTGCATCAAACAAGGAATTCTCATTACAGATAGGAAAATAGTACTCCCATTCTGGAACATATTGTCATGATCTTACTCAAAATATTGTAAACAATATGATTCAGCTGATAAGCATAAAATTTACCTGAATTTGATACAGAAAAAGATGGTAAGGATGACTGTGAAAATGGAAAAATCCCTACAAATTCATGTTAGAAGAGATAGTAAACCACATGTGGAGTGAAAATTACCTTCTTTATAAGCGTGAAGATGTAAGAAGGACAAAAATGATCTGCCTTAGAAGACAATGCCTGTGCATGACCAGAGGGATATGAGGAGGTCATAAATAATGTCATCACAATCATAAAAGTATTTCTAAGTAAGGTCTTGGGATAGTGTTTGTGATGAGTTTGACTTTAACACTGAAATTGAAAAGATTAGAGAAAAAAGGATTACATAAAAATCCTAATTCTCATGATGAAAGATTATATGTATTCAACTCATTTAAACTTTCAAAGGTTGTTGAAATAAACATAAGGGCTTCATTGATCAAAAATGCCAACCCTGCTTTTTGGTACTACACCCAACTTATATGTCTGCATGGCTGCATCTTAGAAAAATAAATTTGTTTTTGTTTTGGTGTTCCATCTCTCATTCTTCTTCCCAAAAAGAATTTGGACACGGATCACTGACTACAGTGCAGGTTCAAATGTAGTTCTAGCATTACTGATAATTTTTCAAGTGTCTACATGGTATTTCATACTTAGATACTGAAGTGATCATCATATATCATTAGAGGAATAATCAGGAAGTAACCAAAGACTGACTGTCAGAAAACACTGGAAATTTGTTTCAATTTGTTTTCAGTCTCCTTATCTAGATAGTTTCGTCTGACAAATGCTCATATTCTTCCTGTAATCTAGGACAGTGTCAATGTCCTTGATATTCTCAGCTTTATTTCTGTGCATTTTTGTAGCTTTTGATCTGATGTTGAAATACTGAAATCTTCAGTTAGTTGAAATAAAACACTATTATGACTTTTAAGTTTACATTTCCCAGTGCCTGTCCAAGAAGATGCCATTCAATCTACAACTGGCGAGCACTGACGTCTATTGCTATAGAACTTTTTTTCCCCCTGCAAGCTCTCTTTCCTTACTTATTTGCATTTATTTATGCATTTAAGCTATGTTATTGACTTTTTTTCCCTATATGATTACAGAAGTAATACCCCCTTTTGTGTAACCATTGTTTGTTGGGGTCTTAAAGAAACATTCTGTAATTTACAATTTTGACATTGCAAGGAACAAAATTCTAGAGGTTAGAGTGCCTTAAACACTGCAAATGTACATATCTCTAAAATCACTAGTTAAGCTGCTCTAAATTTTCTTTTTTTTCTTTTTATCTTTACTGAAACTTATCTCACCTTTTCCAGTTTTTCTCATTTCTGGCTGAATATCTGAAGCTACCTGTTATCATTCCTCTACTGTATGTCACTCAAGATCACTTTCCCAGGAGTTAATTGGGAAAAGACAGCTCAGGCTGGCAGCAATAGCTTCATGATATTTGCACGCAGGGGTATTTATCACTAAGTTTTCATGACTGATGCTGCTCTATTTATATATACTGAACAGAAAAGAGCAAGAAATCCAGAAGACATGCGCAGTATTTTTCTTTACAGGACTCTAACAGAGAAATTAGGAAAAAAAAAAAAAAAGAGGCTTTGTTAGATAAAAATAAAAAGGCAAATTGAGATTAAGGAAGGAGAAAATCACATGTTTAATACTGAAAGAATAAATACAATTTCAATCAACAGTTTTGCTATATTTATATGCAGAAATAAATGTAGACTAGTTTGGAAACAGACTTGTATGATGATATTAATTTTTATTAATATTTTTCTTCTCCACTACTTTTTCATCTCTATCATGACAAGACAGTAGCAGGAAATGGCTGGATGTATTCTCTCAGTTCTTTTGTTATCTGTTTTAAAGCATTAATTTTTATATATCAGCTTTATTAAATACATATTTTTGAAGTAAATATCATTCATATCAGAAAGCAGAATGACTTAAAATATTAGATTCACTCACAGTGGAATCACGCTGCATTTAAATCAGTAATGCATCTGTTTCCCCTAATTAAGGAAAGGTCAGTGTAGAATAAAAATAATAAGTGAAAAAATAAGTGAAAATATTTCAGATGTATATTATGTACTGTGTGTGAACAATTCAAAGTATTTTTGAAGCTCAGCAGCATTTAGCGGGCTATTAAAACCCTGTTCACACGGGGTTTTAATCAGGGCACAGACAATTTAAATGACTTACCCAAGGCCACACAACAATTCAATTCCAGTAACAAAAGTAAGATTCCATAAGTCCAGTCTCCTTTGTACCTAGCTATACTTCATTCCTGCCAAGCATCTGTCTTACAGACAAGTACCCTTGTTCTCAATTGTGAAGTGAAATGAAAGGAAATGAAGTCACCTTGTGTGATTTTATTAGATGACCTGGCTTAATGAAATATTGAATCCTCTAAAGATGGTGCATAGAATTTATCTTTCTGGTCCTAAATATGTTAATAACATTCTTTTGCTCTTTCTTCTGTAGAAATTTTGGAAATAACAGAAATGTGGAAGTGTCAGCAGAGGTACATACTTACAAGACCGTCTTTTACAGCGGGGTAGATTTAAGACTAAAAGAAAGCAGGTGTGATAGCAAAGGACTGACTGCATTAACAGCTTAAATACAAAGCAAATGGCATATCAGACAGAAATGTGAAGGAAGTGAAATACCTTCTATCTAAATATACACATGCAGTCGCAGCTGTTTCCGAGGTAACACAATGTACCTTTCTGAACAGTAATTCCCCAAAGCAGGTGTAACTTTCAAGGGATGCGTAGAGCAAAGAGACATTCAGAACCATAACTTTTCTAACAGCAGCAGTTAGCTATTTTAGGTGATATTTTTTCTTGACATAGGCTTTTTTAATTATTGCTAGCATAAGTTTGCCAGGAAAATAAATTCAGTCTTCTAACAAGCTCCATGTATTCTTTCTGTAGGGTGATCTGTGGTTCTGTATGTTAGCAAAAACAAGAACAAAAATAAATTGGTAAGAAACGAAGAGGAGCAAAAGGAAGTACAGTTTTAAAGTTTCACTGCCTGACACAACAGCTGTCTATAAATCTTCTGTGCATCTTTTACCTTTGCAAAACTGGATACTAGCCAGCAGTGCGCAATCCAACATAGGCAGGGAATCCAAATTTTTTACTGCCTGAAGCCTCTAATTTCTTATAGCTTTTCAGTTTGCATGTAAAATGCTACTATTCTGATCATACCCACTCTTTGCACGCAAGGTAGTGATTACCTAAGGCAGTGTGGAATCAGACCAAGAAAGGCAGGGAAAAGGACTCTTTCCTTATAATCATTATTTAAGTGAGAAAATACAGAATAGAAGTAACACATACATTTTCATGAGTACTCACTTTTTTTCCCCTACTGTTTGCAATAGCATTAAGCATTTTTTAATTATGAATTCAGACGGGTGTTAAAATATTCAAACTCTATAAAATTTTCCAATGGATTACTAATGCATTCAAATCCATTTAAAATTACATTTTTGTAGCATACCTGTATAAAATGTTACTTACTCATCTCTGCAGAAATCCTATTTAAAACCTATACGCATACTTAGAAAACAAAACTCCTTCTGTATGATTTTGGGGTGCTGTAATGTACCCCTCAGTACTTTGTTCAGAGTGCTAGGGGACTAAAATATCTAGCAATGCTAGGAATGATTATACAACATCTAATTAAAAGATCTGTTAATCTTTTATGGTCTTTGAGTACATCTTGCTGCACCCTAATCAATTTGTCACATGCTCAAAGGGATGTTTACGGTGAAGGACTGCAAGTTTGCAATTTCAATAGCGTTTGCATGCCTGTTATTGTATATGATCCCACCAAATCTTTTACAAGATGTGATCAACTGTGTGTTTCTCATTCATCTTTATATTTTTTATACACAGATTGAAAGTAGAGGTCTACAGCAAAGAAGGATGTAACTGGTGGCTTTTCAGCAGTATAATGGAGAGCAATCATCCTTCATTTATGTTCTCCTTCTCCCTCACACAGTCTTACTCATATGAGGTAATAACTGCAGTTTGAATCAAACTGAAGCAAATATAAAATATCCAGGCTCTGCTGTAATTTTGATAATTGACAAAAATATATTTATGTGAATAATTTCTAATACTGCATCAGTATTTTAGATAAGAAGATGATGTCATTCAAGGAAACCTTGAAAATCTGGAGAGGTATGTTAAGACATTGATAACCTTACACAAATATGTTAAGAATGGCTATAGTTTGACTAAAGGCCCTGTAATCAAAAGTGAAAAATTGGTTTAGAAGAAACCTAACAAGTAGAGGATATGCTGAAAGGTTTTCAAAAAACTTTCCTAAGCTTGAGATGGGAATTGTATTTCCAGGACACAAGACAGATGGTATGTCCTAGTCTGTACTACCCAGCTGGAAGATAAGAATGGAAAGTGCTTTCACATCTCTAGGCATATATGTTCTTCCTGCCTTTTATCCCACTCATACTTTGCTTTCCTCAAAATAAACTACCCATTGCTGTATAAACATACCTCACTTCAGACACTTGATATTCTTTGGTAATGATAAGTTTAGCCGTCAGAGAATCAAGGACCATTATGAGTTCATGCATATTCCTCAGCTGCCACATCTGACCAGGCAGTAATGCTTACTTGTTGGCACAGTTTGCTTACAAACTGTGGAAAAACCAGGCTATTTCATTTTGAGAGATGATTTTAATCTATTAGTTGACGCAATTAGTTGAGAGGAAAATGGTTCTGCAACTTTCATTTCTATGGAACTGCAGTAAAATCATTAAGAGTGGTGTGAATGAAGAATTAACAGGATTTTTCTGCTATAGAAGCAATGGAAGAAAAAGCAGAACACTAA
The DNA here is from genome assembly GCF_000277835.1 of Geospiza fortis. Lineage (NCBI taxonomy): Eukaryota > Metazoa > Chordata > Aves > Passeriformes > Thraupidae > Geospiza > Geospiza fortis. Next base: position 2,165,468 of record NW_005054350.1, on the reverse strand, counting down.
GCCTATAAGAACAGCATGTGCTGATAGCATGTAGCATTGATTTTCAAAACATCTGATTCAATAGACAAAAAACTGAGTAAATTCTGAAGGACTGTAGATGTTGAACAAGATGGAGAGATTAATATCTGAAGAGTCCAACAGACGCATAAAAAATGAGCAAGTAAGTCACTCACTAAAGAAAAACTGAGGAGGTGATGAGCTGATGTTCTTTGGAACCTGCATCATCCTGGGGCCAGCTACTATTGTACATGAACCTTGGTCACTGCACACTGAAGAGGATGCTAAACTACAAAAGTCTTGGTGCCTGTGAGTATGTGAGCATGGGTGTCAATGTGAGCTAATGTAGTTGGGTTTATTTATTTATTTATTTATACTTTGTTTCATTTTTGATAAAATCATCTTTCTTTTCTACAGGGCCTGCACTAAGTTTTGCTACAATTTCTCTACTAAGTTATGACATTGCATCCTATCTTTGTTTTTGTTTCATTTCTATTTTCTATTTCATCACGTATTTTCTTTCTGTATGAGCTGAAAACAAAACAAGGCAAAATAAACACCCCTCCGCCAAGAAACACAAATAACTAATCAGGATGCAGATCCTAAAATTTGTATCACAGATAATACTTTACAGACATAGAGGTTCAGAAGAAAGATTGCCAGAAGCTGAAGTACAGCCAGACTATGAACAAGTTTCAAAAATTACTCCTTTAACAGAAATTGAACAAATACCTTCTGTCAAGAGTATACAATTTGCTCTGGCTTTTTTGTGCTTCATAGATCTTGAACCCTTGAAAATTCTGTGGAATTCAGTAAAGGTTCAGTGGTTAGTTTGACTTGGCTGTTACATGATTTCTCTATCAATGTCATTTGCAAAAAATTAAAACTGTATCAAGGGCACAGATTTGAGAAGTAGTATTTACTTCTTGGTTTTAAAACCAGAAAAGGATGACATCTACAATGACTTTCACAGTTTGAAGTGCAGTTGTCCTCTGCATTGCTAGCCAGCTTGGAAGGCCAGTGCAAAGGGGCAGCAAATGACGCTGTTCCAATCAGCTTTTGGGGACATCTTGTTTCCAAAAGCAGATGCATAGCTAATGTAAATTCTACAGTAAGAATAATTGTATCAGGTCATGGAGGATGCACTCCAAAACCGGGCTGTCTGGCACTCTTATGTTGGAAGCAGACAAAACAGCTCCATACTGGTTCCAGGAATACAAGGTGAGAGTAAGTAAAAATACCTCAATTAAATGCCTATTTTCTTAAAAAAGCCAAGAAACAACAGCAATTTCTACCAAGTCGGGTAGTTCAAGCTCTGCAAGCTATAAATGAAGTCTGTATGTGAAAGTCTCACATTTAATTAGCAAGTGACAGTTTAGAATGTTAGCAAACAGGTGCCTGTGTGTCTAGATAATTTCAAAGTAGTTAGAGCCTCCTGAATATTAGTTCAGTTTAGCTATCATTGCATAGTTAGCATTTTTCCATACTGGCCATTAGTTTAAACACAACCAGTCTTTGATTACTCAATAAAAAACAGGGAAGGGGAAAAGGAAAGAGACAAAGGTAGGAAGAAAGCATGAAAGAGTTAAGAGATAATTCCAGTTTTTTATTTTAAAAACTAGAAAATTCACAACAGAGGAGGGCAGAGGGCGGAAAGGGAGTCAAGTGCTGTTGTTTTTAGTTTCATCTTTTGCTTAGACATATCAGTGATTCAGTTCTGAATGATGTCTGCCTCTTGATCCAGTCATAATAACTCAATTTTCACTGCCTTGGAAAATGCCATTGACAACCAGATGTACAGACCAGGCACAGGCTTAAGTCTGATATGCTGAAGCTGTTTTATGCCATGTAGAATAAAAAAGCAGGTGAAAACTGGAGAGAACCTGTAAGCCTGAAATTTTTAGCCAAAGAAACAACTGCAGCAGCATTCCCCAGCTGAGCTTATTACTGCTGAACAACAGTGATAATTACTAAATTTTTATATTTATAGGAAACTGGGACCTCATAAAGACCCAGCTGCACTTTTATCTAAGTACAATATGTAACCATTTTCTATAAATATGGACATTTGGTGCAAGCATATTTAATTGTTAAAATGCAAGATTAAGGTAGAGGAATTTTTAATTATTTATTCGTAATACATAAAGATTCTGTCTTTCAGGAAAATCAATTCTGGCTCATTCCCATTTTTACTGAACACATCACTGATCATTTAGTGATTTTTGACCATGAGGGCTACAGAATAATTTTTTTTTTGGCAGTATGTCTTGACAGGAAACAAGCAGATTATCAAAGTTTTCGATCATAATGGCTAATGTGCATAAAAAATGACTATACAGGCTATAATGCTGGAAACACTGGCACCAAGAAGTCTGTCAGTGGTGTGGAGCTGCACAGGTAGAATAAGACAGAGACATTGATTCATATGAGATAGGTGGAACACTTCAATTATTTATCTGCAAACAACTGCAGCAGCAGCAAACCCCTGACATAGCATAAGATGGTTAACTTTGAACTTGGAATAGATCTTATAGTCACTAAGGTACCTCAGAAGCAGAAGGCAAGTTGTCAGTAATTAATGGCTTGTGGATTTAAGAAAAGAGCAAGGTGTCAGCATTTACACAGTGAAGGAGAGGAAAGTACGAGGGACAAATCTCGCTGACAAATGCAGGGAGTTTTGCAAGTGTTTGCAAGTGGCATCTTAAGAAATATTCATCTGAAAAATGACTATACTTATAAATGGATTATGGTATCTAAAACTCCACATGCCTTTTATTGTCAGTTTGGGCTGCTGGTTTTCTTCCATCTTGTTTAATAAGATTTACCTTAAAATGTTTGTCCTATTTTAACAACTGCAGCACCAGTCAAAGTGAAGAAAAAACAACCAACCCCATTTTTATACCAGAAAAACCTCTCTCTTTTTATCAGTCCAAATGGTTCCAAAGGTTGTTTTTTTATAGTGCATGATGTGTGTATGGCAGCAGTGGCTATATATAACACAAATACACAAAACTGGTGAGGTGGATTTCAGTCTACTGCTGATGAGCTGCCTCCTTTTATCCCTTTCCCCTCCTTGAAATAAACTGCTAAGCTTTCAAATGCCATCCTGTCTCCATGTAGTCACTTGACCAAAATGGATTATAAACTTTTCACCTGTTAAAACTCTTCTTTTTTAAACAGCTCCGAGAGAACCCAAAGCAATAAAAACTAGCAGAAGTCACAATGTCATCCGGAGACAGGGAAGGGAAGAACTCAGGTATCTAAATTGCTGCTTAAAATGTCAGCAATTAAAATGAATTGAAAATAACAAAGGACCGCTCATTTTCTCGTTCCTATTCAATGTTTATTTAATTTTTCTAACACTACTATATTAAGTTCATACACAGGCTGAACACATGTGGAAAATGATCTGCAGTTTCATTCCTGATTATTTGGCAGGAGGGTGTTCAGGCTCTGAGGCAGCTGGGGTCATGAAACAGCAGAGCCTGGCAGTCAGGGCTCACCCCATCACCCCAGCCAGGAGAAGGCAGCCAGGAGGGCACTGGGGCTGCCCAAGCCCTTGGCAACTCTGTCTTGTTGGGGCCCAAGGTAGGTCTCTGGGGACAAATGCAGACAGAACAAGGACAGCGCTGCTTCTGATCATCATCTCAGCCTGGCCATCCCCACTTCCAGAAAAGTCACATATGGAAAAACAGGAGCTTTCTGAGAAGGTATGTTTCATGAAGTTTTGATAGCAAACATAATTTTATCTCAAGAATACAAGCAGAAAAACAAAAAGAAAATAGAAATCTGTCCTCCTTGCTTTCAGAAACCATTGTTCATTTCTTCTGTTTCCCAGATAGGATTTTAGCAACTGAAAATCAAAATATTTATTCTGAAATTAAAATGTATGAAGAGAACCCAGAACAAAAACACTTAGCAGATGAAATTGAGACAAGGCTGTAGCAACAAGTAATATTCTTATCTAGAAAAAATAGTGTATTTGTGCAAACTAAACTTTTGAATCTACCACCACTTCTTTGCATCTGATTTCAAACTAAGACCAGGCTGGTAGCGGCTGCCAGCATTCATACACCTTCGCCTGGCTTCTTATATCCCTGTTTTTTTCTTCTGAGTGGTCCCTCATACAAGTTTTGGGGGCCTCAGCTGTCACAGTAAATGCTTGTAGGCCACTGGTATATGCCAGATGAGTAAAATTATCAGGGATAATGACAATCCTTGGGAACTAACAAATGTGGAAAGACCTACATCAAAATGCACCTTGAATTTAACTTTTGTTTATTGGTTTTAGGGCATTTGGACTTGATTTCTCCCAGGCAGAAAAAAAAGTTAGGCATGGGAGAAGTACGAAAGGTATTTTAGTCTGCAAAACAGGGAGGAGTGATTTTCACCTAAGAAACGTTAAGAACTGCCCTAGGGAACAATGGGGCAAAATACATGGAGCATGAGAAGAATAGACCTATTGAGCCTTTTAGTTTTAAAAATACTTTCAATAATAATAATAATAATAATGGATTTTTTTTTCTTTCTAGACACAATATCTTCCCCAGCTGCTGCTAATGTTAAAGTTATGCCTGTGTTGGAATCAGAATATAGAACATTCCTTAGCAATACCTTATCCTCTATGTCTTGCTTTTTTTGAGATGTTTGAGCAATGAATTTTCTCTAGTGGATATTTGCTGCCTCATCAAGTCTTCCTCACTTTTAAAATGTAAACTACTTTCTGCTCTCCTTTGATTCCTTTAATTTATTTCTGAAACTTTCTTCTGAGTCAGAGCATTTCCTCCAATCATCTGGTATGCTGCTGGGCTTTTATTTCTTTTGTATATTGTGTCAGGTACAGACACACTTAAAGTTGCCCTTGTCAGCATAACTCTCAGCATTACAAGCCCTAGTTGTGTGGCACAAGACTTTTTATTTCACAGTACAGGCTGGAGCTAACCTAATCTCTTTTAAAGATGATTTACGGTATAGCAGACTGGTGAATATGGGCTAAGCACTCAACCTTCCTCAATTCAGAAAAAAATATGAATATATTTAAGTACATAAGACTTGCCAAAAGATTGGCTTTTTAGCTCAAACTGTTGAAATTCATGTTTATAGGTTTGGAATCTCCCAGTCCCTCAGCCATCATTATTGATAGTTATTCAAAATTCAGGTGGACAAGACTATAAGCAATTTGATCTCAGTTTGAATTTAACCCTGCTTTCAGTAGAAAGCTTGGCTCAGTGAGCTTCAGAGTTTTGTTTGAACCGAAAGTTATCTGTGCTTCTATGAATTACAATGAACTTGATACAGACAGGCCTCTGTTCAGTGAATTTAATGTTGATTCTAAAAACCTCATGACCCTTCATAATTTTACATTTATTTTTATCTCAAGTTTTAAAGGAGTCAATGGAATTCTACTTGGTATTTAATCTGATACCTTGCTTTATTTTGTTGATAAAGTAACATAAGACTATAAAATCTGAAAAACAATTAGTATATTTACCACCCTTTTCTTCTTCTGATTGCCAAGTATTATATTACTTGGACATTTTGTCACATTTCTTCCTTTGCCCCTCATATTACTATTACTATTCTGTGAGCAGTCACCTCCATTTCATCAGTTACTGGTGAGAGGAACAGCTGTCATTCACAAAATCCTTCACAAAGAAATATCCTTTTGTGAGCTAACTGTCATCCCAACTATTTTCTTAACAAGCTATTGATTTTTTTTTTGTTCATTTCTCTTCACATCATACATAGAAACTTCATACTTTTGAAGGTGCTGTAACCAGGAAGAAAATGCAGCAGATATGTTTTGCACCAAGTTTCCTCTTTTATACCTTGATATTCATGTTTCTGCAAGTTTTTGAGGTCCTTTCTATCATTATCTTTGCCAAGCAATCAAATCTCTCTTGAATGCATAAGTCTTTAGAAGCCCTAGAGATACTGAAAGAACATTACTTACTTCTTTGGGGACCAACCTATAAATCCCAGTTTAGCATTACTTTTTAAAATTTATTAAAATTCCGGCAAGAAATATTTATGTAAGTGACTACTGACCAAAAACACCAACCTTAAGTACTAACAGTGGTAGGTCTGGAGCAGAAAGTTTTACAGATTTCCTATCAAATCTCTCCTAATTAACAAGTGTTGAGAATTATTTTTAAAAACCAAAACATTTTCAAGAGACATCTCTTGGTGGGTAGCAGTCCTCAGCCAAGTTCATATTTGTGACTGAATCCCTCCTGTAGTCAATCTCTGAACTCATAACCTCTCCCTTCTTAACACATTCCCATTTGGTATCAGTTACACAGATCTAGTAATAGATTTTTAACTCTTCAATTCAGTGCTCTTTAAAAGATAAAAAATTAAAATAATTTAATTGTTGAATGCATGCTTGATTTTACACATTTTAACTAACCCATATATACACTAATACAAAGCAGAGAGCTTGTCTCCAGGTGCTCTGTGCAATATACTGTTAAAAAAGGAATCACAGGAGAGGAGACTTCTGAAAATAGACACTTTGATCACTCCTGTTTCCAAATGCATTTCATAGTCATTTTTCTTTCAATCACCCCACAAGAGCTGCAGCAGAGATTCTCTTCCTTGTTATTCTTATTTCTCCTCATTCATACTAAGAAATTTTACACATGTCAAAACTGAGATTCTTCTTAATTACATCTACTGTAGAAAATTTAATTTTATTTTCCTCTTTTGAATAACTACATCTTTCAAAGACTATGAAGTATATATACAACATATACTTCAACAAGACTATGAAGTATATATACAATATAGGTCAAGAGTTTATGATTCTCCAAAGGCAGAAAGGCTGAAATTATTGAATGAAATAGAGAAAATAGAAATTGAACACAATTTCTTAACATTTTACTCAGAGAGTGTTCCAATATATCTTCTGAATCATTAAAGTATTTCAAAATGAAGAAAAGAGGAAAAATTGAATATACACATGCACACAAATGCACATACACACAAAATCCCAAAACCACCAACCAAAAAAACAAACTGGAAAAAACCAAAAAAGCCTACTAAAATACCTGGTGAATAAAGAAAGAATAATGATAACTGTTGTCTGGACACAGAATCACAGAATATTCTGAGTTGGAAGGGGCCAGCAAAGGTCATTGAGTCCAGCTCTTAAGTGAGTGGCCCATACATGTATTGAACCAACAACCTTGGCATAATTAACACCATACCCCAATAAACTGATTCAGAGGAATTAAAAAATATGTTCTTAAGGAAGTTTTAAAAGCTTTCCCCAAAGACCACAGACAAAAATATTTTGGAGTTAGTGACCCAAATATAAAATGAATGAATACAAAATATTCTATGAATAATGTGATAGCACAACATGGTGATAGGATATTTTTGAAGTCTGTGATTAAAGAGTGAAAATAAGTTACTTCTGTGACTGCTGGTTGCAGCTATGCATACGTGCCTATGGTTTGAAAGAACAGAAGCAACTCTCCTGCAGTGGGTACATTTTGAAGGCTAAAGGTTAGTATCAGGTAAAGTACCTCCTAGTGGTCTCTCATCAGTCACTTCTTCTTGCCTTTCTCATTATGAAATGTAACATCCCAAAAGTTCCCAAAATCACAGACTTCACAAACCTCCCAGTAGAAATCAGAGAACTGTAAAACAGTGTCTTTGGGAGCAGAAGAAACTTTAGATGTTTTTTTGTTCAGGAAAATGTCAGGCAGTGAAGACTCTTCATTTTTCTGCCAATTGTTGAAATATCCTTTATAATTTCATTTATAAAATTATTCAACTTACAAAATTTCATTAAAACCCCTACAGTTTTGCTTTAAAAACTTAACCAAATTGGATTCACTCAGTAAGAGAGAAATCCAGCAATAAGGAAGGGATTGTCCCACTCTGCTTTGCCTTGAATATTGTGTGCAGTTTTTGGCCCCGAAATACAAGAAAAATATTAAACTATTAGAGAATATCTAAAGGAGAGCCATGAGGTGGTGAAGATTCTGGAGGGGAAACCATATGAGGAGCAGTTGAGGTCACTTATTCTGTTAAGCCTGAAGAAGCGAAGACTGAAGGGAGACCTCAGTGCAGTCTACAGCTTCCTCATGAGGGGAAGAAGAGGGGGAGGCATCTCTTCTCTGTGATGGCCAGTGACAGGACCTGAGGGAATGGCCTGAAGCTGTGTGGAGAGGTTTAGGCTGGATATCAAGAAAAGGTTTTTCACCCATAGGGTGGTTGGGCACTGGAACAAGGTCCCCATGGAAGTGGTCCCAGCACCAGCCTGGTACAGTTCAAGCATTGTTTGGACAACATTCTTGGGGACATGGTGTGACTCTTGAATATGGTGCTGTGCAGGGCCAGGAGATGGACTCGATGAAACTTGTAGGTCCCTTCCAACTCTGAATATTCTGTGATTCAGTGATTCAGTGGACCCAGGTCCTGCATCACAGCATGAGATTACTGCTCATCCTCAAGGCTTCAAGTGACATAAGATTGTGTGGTCCCTTCCTCCACTAGGATTAAAACTATTTGGGCATGATGAGCTCTAAGAATGATCCTCTTAGCACCTCTTCAGAGAAGACATACAGACCTCTATATTATCTCTAAAGTTACATTTGTTCTGTTTCTGAGTGACTTTTTTTTTTAGGATACCAAGTGCTATCTATTTTTGCACAGTTCCTTCTTCCCCTTTCAGTCTCTGGTGGTATCTTCTAAAGCTGCTATATCCCTTCATATTTAGCCCACACTGATTTTAATTCCTCTGCCATGTTCGAGTTAAACATGTTCGCTTAAATGGAACAGTCACCTGTCCTTATCACTAAGAGACACGCTGTATGAAAGATCTTAAAGTCCAAAGAGCAGCATATCAAAAAGGTTAACGGCAAATGAAATTGTGCATTTCAGTGTTTCTTAGGAACTCCATTAAAATTTAGTACCCATTATTGGTCTTTTTAAGATCTTAGCTTCCATTGAATCATCTGATTTTGTCCTTATAGTTTCATTAATAATTCAAAAACTTTTGTTTCAAACACCTTGTGTCAGCATCTTTGTCAGTGTCATGCTAATAGCTTGAACTTCGCCTGCGTATGTATAAAAGGAAGGAGATCAGCATAGACAGAGAGAAGGAAACCTGAATTCCTGGCTTGCAGTAGCAATCAATCAAAAGAAATGTATTTTACACTGAGGGACACCAGCAGAAAACAAGTTTTTATAAAATTAATATTTTACTGTATGATAAATAGAATCATATGGTTTTACTGCAGGGAATATCCATAGAAAGATAAGCTATAAAATATTAACTGCAGATTATATCATAGAGGCATCTGATAGTGGCTCATTGCCTACTAGTTAGCATAATATTGCCAAATTCTTTCATTCCAATTGTGAGAAATGGAGAGGAGACTTTAAAATAAGTTCCTACATACTCCTTTACATTTATAAAATTCCTTTATATATGGTATCTTTGCGGAAATGCCATCCATGGCATTTCTTGTATTTTCTGTGTGAAGAGTATTTTTAAAACATTAAATACAAACATTTTAATTAAGATAAGAATTGGTCGCCACAGAATCAGCAGTATTCAGCAACCTTTTCCTTTATGCACTCATAATAGAAACAGTTTTATATGTAAGCAATACCTAAAATATTGTTATGAATGGAATAAGATACATGTTCTAAGATAATAAAAGGATAAGCTGCACTTGATACTGTAAGTGGCTCATATTCAATGAACGCGAATCTTGCCTGCTGGAGGTTGATTTTGGTGCTGGTTTTCAAAAACATCATTTTAAGAGTTCATGTTGCCTACTTTGTCAATTACAAAAAAAAAGTGTTTGTCCACATATATTTGCTTCTGCTTTTTGTAGAACATGAAAAAAAGGAATAACGCATTTCTTGAAATAATGTCTAATCAGTCTCAGAATATTGGGCAGATAAAGTTTATCTCTCAACACAACAATGAGGAAAAAGAAAAAAAAGAAAAAGAGTCAAGAGCCCTAGAACTTTATGCCAACATTTTAAAAAGTTACACGTTTTTTCAGACATTAGTCTCCAACGTCCTTTTAAGAAGTATTCTTGAAATTGACTCAGAAAATGGACAATTTTCAACCCAATTTAGGAATATTGCAAGTAAAGGAACTCAGATTGATGATTTTGTAGTTCTCAGTCCACTTTCTTAATGTTCTAGTCTGATCAATTCCAAAAATTCAAATTACTTCCTAAATATTATTGACAAATATTTTCTTTTTTTTCTTTCCTTGATAGTGCTGCTTTTCCTCTAGTGAAAAAGTTGTAAAAAAAATCTTAACAGTTACTCAGGATACTTTCAAGAGTGAAGAGGAAAGGAGGAGAAGCATTTAATGCTTCCATGAGTATGTAAAAAACTTCTGGGTAGAGAGAAGCTGCCCATCTTTTCACAAATCTCTTTTTACTTCCTCTGACAGTTGGAGCCAGGCTACACACGAGTTATGATCCTTCCTTTTCATCAGCTAAAAGAAAAATAGAAATATCACCACTGAATTCTGTTTCAGTAAAAAAGATTGGCTGTCACTCAGATGATTACAGAACTAAGACTTGCAAAGACTTGCACTTTTTGCTCTCTTTTCCTTCTTCCTTGTGCAGGAAGGAGAGATGGGATAAAGTCATCAGGTTTTTCTGAAGAGGGACCTTTTGAAATTCTGCCTCAGGGTCTAGGAAAACAAAGTGCTACCAGAAGTACCCCACAAACCTCCAGAAACCAGAAAGAAGATCAAGCAGCCATCCATCCAAAAATGATGTCAAGAGGCAGGATCAAAGAAAGCAGTACTTTTTTACCCAATAATTCATAGGGATCTTGTCACAAAGAAACCAGCCATCTAACTCTTGGATTGAGTATTCCATGAAATATGAACAAACCATCTTTTTTCAGGGATTCTTCATCTAATCTTGAAAGTTTTATTAGAAAAAAAAATTGCTCCGTATTTAAAGAGAGAAACAGCATTTACATTTTTGATGGACACCATATTATGAGGAAATTAGATGCTAACATTTAGAAGACAGCTTATGAGGTGATTGATTGGAAATTTTTTCACTGAAATGTTTCTGACAGTAAATGAATTGTCAAAACTGAAATAATTCCTAGAAAGATATTGCCTTGATTAAAAACTCAGTGAAAAAATTGAAACTTTGAAAGTATCAAAGCATTATTTTACAACCCTTAACAAGAAACGTATGTTTTCATTTGTATAAGACCAATCCCCTTTTAAGCTGGTTCCAGATTCTTTCTGTATTTTAGATTTTAAACTATTCTTAGCGCTGGTGCCCCTGATGATTCATATTCCTTTTAATTTACTGTACTAGATGTTAAGGAAATAGTAGATTTTTACATTGGGAAGAATTAGAAACTGTCTTAGATATTTTAGTGTCTTCGTATTGGTTTTAGGCTATAATGTCAAAAAATATTTTAAATAATGCTAGCCAAAAAAAAAGGTTAAAAGGTGGATCTTTCAAAAAAAAAAAAGACTATTCCTTCTAAATGTCAGAATTTGGATGGTTTCAGAAAATCATTATTATGAATTGATAAGTTTTTCATAGAATTATACTTTTGAAAAGCAGTTTATGTTTTTAAATATTCACCAGTGAGCTGTCTAGCCTACAACCAGGCAAAACCACTTTTTACTTCAGGCTTGTCTTTGTTGTAATTTGATATTGATTTCTTTCCCAGAAAACTTAAACATAGTCAAACATAGTACTTCCAAACAAATGTGTTCAGCATTCAGACAGTGTTTAACATTGATAGAAAAGCACATTTCAGCAACAGAAGTAGCAATGATTTCAATAATCAAAACATTTTGCAGACATTATTCTAAAATGTTACTGTTTGATGTCAAGGATTTATTTTAGTTTGTTTTTCTTTTTATTTTTCTGTATTTATTTCTGATGCTGCAATGAAAAGATGTAATTTAAAGCAATAAACTAGAGCTGGACATATAGATTTTTCATGTTAAACCTTTTTTCTTCTTTATTTTCTATAAATTGTCAAAATGGCAGAGACATGAACCAATAAACACAATAAATAATGTAAGAAAGAGGGAAGAAGAAGCTTATAGTTATCACTATAAGGCAGGCAGTGGTCTCTTGAAAAAAATAATGACAATTATTTATGTGTTAGTAATCCATTCCAAATGCTGGTACTTGGAAAACATTTTATCCTATTCGCCGCTACATGACAATAGCACTATTTTGCACTATTAGTTGTATAATTTTGGTACAAACAAATCTTATCCCTATTTTTCAATCTTCTATTACATGTAATACAAAATATGTGCTTTTTACCCTTAATATCATATGTGGATATAATACTCAATATTTTTTGACAAAATAGCAGATTTGTGTCTAATGTAAGTTAATGTTAATGTAATGTTAATGTAATGTTAATGTAAGTAAAATAGCCAAGATAGGCTAAAAATGGAAATAGTCTATGGCCTTTAAATTGTCATTATAATTTAATACCTGGGAAAGTGCTTACATAGATCACAGATTTCTTTTATTGTTAGTTAAGGTGTTTTCTTCTCTTCCATCTAGATTAAAATAAAGGATAGGGGTGGAGATGTGATCACTTGTTACAAGATTTCTTGTAGTACTACTTATACTATGGACACAGTTTAAGGCAAAAAATTTGCTCTTGTGATCATACTTATGGAAAATGTTAAATGTGTATGTAAGGTTCCTATATATCTATTAAAACAGTTCTCTACTCCTTTCAATTTAGCTATATCATTGAACTAAATGAATGTGTTTCTGTACATCCCCTTCTGCCCTGTTCTTTGTAGAGTGAAATTAAAACCTCACGCTTGATAAAAGGCAGAAGCTGTTTTTATGCTGGTTGTTTTATCTCAACTGAAGAAGTACTTTTCAAAATTGTTTTCTCCTGCCTCTTTCCTGCAAGTTAGGCTTCCAAAAAACATAACACCACAAGTAGTTCAGAAAAACAAGTTGCTGTAGTGTAGCTGGGGAAGCAGCTCTTAGCATGCTGTGTGCTGATAGATTTTTTGTCTTGCAATCCTGAATGCATTCCTGAACCCTTTGTTTTCTGGGCAGTGCCATCTTTTGCAGAACACACCATCAGTATGCCCTATTAATACATCATTTGCATGACAGATTCAATGGCGTACTGAAACAACTGCTCATCAGAGCAGCAGCACACTGATGGTTTATCACAGTAGCACATCATCAGAATGAGACACACTAATAATATTAGATTTTTAAAAAAATCTACAGGGGTATTATGCAGGAGTGGATTCAATTCAGGCATCAGAATGAAGGTATAACATATAAATCTTCAGCCATTGTCACTTATGTAGCAGAATTTGCATTCTTGTAGTGTCACATTATTGTCTCCTAGATGCCTTGTCCCCGCAGCATGAGCCCTGAGGCTCTGTGGCCAGGTGAGGTGTTCACTTATCAGTACAACTCTCTGATCTGTCTTGGCATAAGACAATGGTTAAACTGTTCCCCAAAGTCCAATTTCACTCTCTTTTCCATTCTGGCTAATAGAGGCATAAGAATATGTCCCATAATATACTGCTAATGTTCTTCTGAGACATTCTGTTAGAGAGTATGCCCTGAAATATGACGCAGTCAGAGAGAACTGTGCCATTTATTACCATTAGTTACAAGGTCAAAGTCAATGGTACACAAAACATGAAATGAAGATTAGATACACAGAGAATATTTTGCTTAGGAATTGTCTACTAAATATGCTATTGCTGTTGGAAATTCACAAGAAATGAAGCAGTAAATGCTCTGCATTTGGTCTCAATCTTAGGAACTTGGGAACTTTGCTTCTTCTCTACAGAAGGCATTGAGTTTCTCAGAATTCTCTGGGTATATCTTAAATCTCATTGAAGAGTGTAATCTTTTTTCGTTGTATGATCGCATTAGTACATTATCTTTGACTAATATGAAACAATTCCACTATGTGCATGGAGTTGGACATTCCCAACTAACCAGTTGATTTATGCTAATTGCAAACTACATAAAAATTAATCTTACTGAAGATCTGCTTATTAATTTAAATATCTATCCAGTGTTATCTGTTAGCAGATGAAGATAACTATAACTAAAGATTTTAGCAAACTAATCACAAGATTTATGTAAATATACAATGAACACAAACAAACCTATAAACTTAGGCACATATGGACACACAATTCATATAATATCTAACTCAAAAGTATTTAGTACTCGAGAATGGAATCATATCTCATTAGTTAACTGACTCAGAGAACAATACTTTCTGCATGACTTATGCAGGCCATTTAGGAGCAAGTATGAAGCCTATATATCTTCAAAGTAGTGTGCAAACCTTGGCTAACTAATCCATTTATGCTAATCCATTTATTTAAAGCACTTGAATCTAAATGACCTTTATGAATCAGGCAGAACCTTTTTATGTTTTCACAGATTGCTTTTTACAGAGCCTTCCTCTATGGGTCATTTTCTTTTCTTTTTTTTTTTTTTTTAACCCACTGAACAAAACAAAACTGTCTGGAACTACCACTGTATTAATCACAGTGCTAGCTCTGAAACTTAAGACTAAAAAAGAGAAACCATACAATTCCACCTGCTCTCCTGATTTGGATTTTTCTGTGTACCACAACCTTTTCTTTAAATTCTAAGAAATCCTGATCATTTTACCTGGTGGAAAGGACGCAATCATCAATAGAATACGTATGAAGTCTTTCTTCTCAAAGGGTACCTACATCGGTACATCTGTAGATGTGCAACAGAATTTTTGGGGTTTGGACTGGGTTTTTTTTTGTGGATAGGCATTGTGCTCTGGCTGCTACAGTTTTTTACTGAACAATTTTAATTAGCATTTCATTCAAAAACCAAGATCTTTCATAATGTTTAGGTCCACAGATCTATCTTTACAAAGCTATTATTTGTCCTTTTGTTTAGCATGTATGACTTATTCTTCCATTTGCTCCCGCAGTTTGGAGTTCTTTGACTTAATTGTAACTTTTCTTTTCTTACAATTGAAAAGAAAAATGATCAAAAAAGTATCAAAAAAGTACCAAAAAACTTACTCTTTCATTTTATTACTATTTTAACATATAATCTCACTGACACATTTGATACATAACAAAACATTTATTTAAGATACTTCACACTCATAATATATAAGAATTTAAACTTCTGGGATTTTTTTTGTAAATTCAGTATGACTTTTAAATGTGTACTTTGATTTACTTAGGTTCTATTGTTAGGATTGTCAAGGGTTTTTAATCATCT
>NW_005054350.1:2101853-2150175 GCF_000277835.1 Geospiza fortis | reverse complement strand
GCTGAAGAAAAGAATTATTTGAAAGAACTAAAATTACTTAATGCAATCCCTAGTAAAAAAAAATGTATATTTTCTAGTCCCATCTTTTCTAGCTATTCAACAGCAGGATTCCCAGACCAGTTTTGGAGTTTGTTAGTAGAAGTGATTTTTCTCAGATTCAGACAATTCTGAGTGGTTTAACTGGTGACATATATGGAGAGTTTGTATTTTTGCCTTTTTCCCTTATGCTCAGTACATAGGGATATGTCCCAGGGGTTCTAAATCTTTCACTCTTCTTTGCCTTTCTGCTGCTTAAGATCTTCTGGTTTGACTGAGTGGTTTAGATTTTCACTGTTATCCAGAAAAAACAAAACAAACCAACCAACCAAAAAAAAACAAAAAAAAAACCAAAAAAAAACCCACAAAAAAAACCCCAAGAACAAAACCAAAACCAAAACCAAATAAAACCCCAAAACAACTAAAACCCACAGTCCTGATTTCTTTGGCTTTTAAAATATTTAATAAAATCATTATTGTCCTACTGTCTTTTCTATGTCTAGTTGTGCCGGATAGATTTTCTAAATAAAAACAACACTGAAAGAAATAAATTTTTCCATTGATGTAGGTACTTAAAGAGCTTTTAATTAGTGTTAAACTAATTATACACAGGATTATGAGCCCTCTGATGACAAGGAAAAAGAACCAATGTACCCTAATATTTATATGATAATGAACAGTAATATGTAATAAATTTTTATTACTAGTTGCTATATTTGCTTAGTTTGCTCCCTTTATCTGCCACAATTTAGATTTGAACAACTTACTAATGTTTCACAGAATCATGGAACGGTTTGGATTGAAACGCACCTTAAAATTCATTGAGTTCCAACCCTCCTGACATGGGCAGGGACATATCCTTCTACTAGACCAGGTTGCTCAAAGCTGCATCTAGCCTGACCTTGAATGCTTCCAATCATGGACAATCCACAGTTTCTCTGGGTGAATTTTTAAGTGTCTCAAAACCCTTACTGTAAAAATTTCTTCCTTTTGCCCATTCTAAATTAACCCACTTTTAGCTTGAAACCATTGCCACTCACCCTGTCAATATAGGCCCTGTTAAATAGTCTTTCTTCATCTTGCTTATAATCTCCCTTCATCTACTGAAAGCCACAGTAAGGTGTCGGCTGAGCCTTCTCTTCTCTAGACTGCACAATTCTTGGCCTTTCTTCATAGGAGAAGTGATCCAGCCCTCTGATCTCCGTGGCTATTTCTTATCGGTCTTCTAAGGACAAATTATTTTCCACATACCTAAACGCTAACATTGAGATGGGTCAGCACATTTTCTAGCTTTTTCAGCTCACTCTATTGTTATCCATGCAGGTTCAGTATCAATTTTAAAACATTTCCTGCCTCACCAGACCTTGTTTGCCCTTGAATTCTCTTTGCTTAACAAGCTGTTCTTTCTTCATATTCTGGTTGAGTTCTAAGTGCTCAAGATGCCAGTCTGCTGATTGTGCCAAAATTGAAGCTGAATCAGCCAGTGAAATTGCTTTGACATCTACAATGCTGGAAACATTACACTTTTCAAAGCCAAACTGAAGGCATTTCAAGATTATTTTTAGTTCCATGAATTTTAATTATTAAATGAATTTAGACGTACGAATGTTTCATTTGGGGCTGTATCTCAAGATCTCTCTCCAGTTTTAGGCTCCCCACCAGGAGAAATACGCTTATGTAGTGAAATGAGCCCAGTGAAGGGCCGCAAAGCTGGTCAGAGAGCTGAGATGTGGCATATAAGGAACCAGTAAAACAAGGACCTGTTTAGCCAGGAGAACAGATAACTTTGGGAGATGTTATCACAGACAGCAACTACTTCAGCTATGGGCACAACAGGGTCAGAGCAGACTCTTTTCAGAGTGCAAAGTGATAGGAAAAAAAGCCATGGACAGAAACTGACCCATGTGAAATTCCAATTATATATATTAGGAAGTATTTGTTTATTTGTTTGCTTGTTTATTTTATCTTTAGGGTAGTAAAATATTGGAACAGGAACCTATACAGCTTTTTCCTCCAACTCTGGGGAAGTTCTGAGCTTAGCTGGACAAAACTCTGGGAAACTTGATTTGATTATACTTGCCTTAAGCAAAGCATCATTTTGATGATGATGTCAACTTCTGGAAGCCCCTTTTGGCCTGAATTGTTCTATGATTCTGCTACATACATTTTGCATTCTCAGACACCTAAAAATTTTTAATAATTGTGTTATTTATTATCACGTTTTGTACTGTAGTGGGGATTGTTATTTATATGTGAATATAAATATTGAATCAGCTAGATGTACACAACAGTACGAGGTTAGATCTTTTTTCATTTGGCGTTGTGTGTGTAACATCCACAAAACAAGTGAAAAAACACAAACTACTTAAATTAATTGTACAGAAAGAGAAAACAAATTATATTTACAGCTTGATGAGAGCAACTTTGCATCACTTTTTAAGTAACAAAGATTGTAAAAAAACTGAGAAAGGATTGATACCCCCAACCTGTGCTTCTGGAAGAAAATCTGAATCCTAATCTGAGTTTCTGGGCAACTCAGATCCTCAGCTTTGGGCTGAAGTCAGCTAACAAGGGCTGCTGAAACTGGTATGGCTGAGGTCACACAGGTCCCAGATATATGCTCTGCCCAGGCTCCCTCTCAGTGCTACAGAACAGAAGGATATATCATTAATTTCCTAGCTATTTCTAAAACTATGGCTTTTGGTAGAGAGAAGACTTTAGTATGCAGTTTATACAAAGTGGGAAGGTTTGCCACAGTAAGTTTACAGAGAATTAGAATTTTCGTGTTTGCTTTTTATTCATCTTTGTATTTTATTTTTTGGCATTTATGTTGCCCTACAGCAAATTATTAAAAACTTAAAATAAAACCCTAACTTACTGTTTTGGTAGCTTTAAGCTCACTTTCTATTGATAATGCTATTAGGCAGAGAAGGACAGGATAGAATAAGTATTTCAGTTTGGGATTTTTTTATTAGTTGCTATTAGTAAAGTCAACATTTGCTTCTATATGCCAGACTATCATAATTACGGCAATTGACTCCTAGATTGAATAAAAGAAAGCAAATTTAGTAGCTGACATTGGTTACCTTTCTAGAGACCAAATTATTTGTGTTACGCTATATTTGCTGTTTACAATACATCATGCTCAGAGATATGGTAAAATTATGATAACTGCTATATATTACACCCTGATTTTATACTTAGGAATGCCATAAAAAGAAATGCATTATCTTCCAGTTTTCATTTTCTGCTTTTAATTCCAACATTTGGAAAATTATGTTCTTAATCAGCTTCAGTTCTAAGTGTTTTCCAGGGATTTACTCCAGATATATTTAAAAGCATGACAAAATGTATCTCCAAGTAATATTTGTTGCCAAAAATTGAATTCTGAAATATAATTATCCATTATATTTCAGTGCACTGTGTGGCACTGTACTATGCAGAAAGAAATATGGAAGAGCAGAACATAAAGAAGGAATGTCTCCTTTAATGGGATTACAAAATCAAACCAGACTGTTACACAGATGTAGTGGTGGTTACAAGGCTTTCCTAAAGTGGAATGTTGAAGAAAACCAGTAATTCCACATTGAGAGTTACTTTATTACGAAGGGGAAAAATGTGAAATTTTTAAAACCTGTGTACAGTCAAGGTAGACTAAGTTAAACTGAATACTTTGAAATCAAAATAATACCTCAGTTTTGCTCATGGCACCGAACCTCACATCTGTTTTTCTGCTATGAACCTACATCCAAAGATGTCCTGCTTCCCAAAACTTGCAGAGGTGGCCATGTATAAGGGGATTGCATTTCACAGCTGCAGTGATACTGGTTGAAATGTTTTGGTAGTTTGGATATGATTGCACAGAGTATGGGCTCTGCAAGAGGGAGTGGCTGTGACATTGCCTCCCTTGACAGGCTAAATCTACGTGAAGGGAAGTCTGTTGTTTGGTAGTTCTTCCCAGACACACCAACCTCTTCAATATCTCCTAAAAGACTTCACATGTGTCACCACAAAAGAGGTATCATTAAAATGCTTAGCTTTAAAAAGCATTTAAAATTGTTAAAACAAATTGCTTATTGCATTCTTAAGTAATGAAGCCATCTCCAGTCATGAAATATGAATCTAGTTGGTGTATAATTGCATTATGCTGCTATATCCGTTGCTATATTAAAAATCCTGTTTTTCCTTAAACAAGTATTGGTTTAATGTTTGACAGTAGAAAAAGCACTCACTAAAATACTCAAACAGTCTTCAACTGTATTAACAATTTTAAGACACAAAATATGTTTGAAAATACTATCAAGAAGGCCTTATTCTTTAATAGAGAGGAGCTTTTTAAATGACCTCATCTTAGCTAAACAGGGGTAGCCTGCATCTGAATGGTTATATTATCTTGAGCCATAATTTTTGGTAACTAGACCATAATGTTTGTTCCTATGTGTTACTTTTGATTTTGGAAAGGTCTCTCCATGATATTTGACTTCCTCTGCCATGATCCAGAGATTTATTCACATGTATATTTTGAGAATTGTTTGGTTATTTCATGGAAGTGGTTCTTGCCTCATGAATTTGTCCATAGGCAGACAAGTCTCTTTTTAACAATAAAAAAGTAATCTTGGATATTTCACACGTATTGAAAGTTGAATGAATGAATTTCTCAGGCATCATTTAAGTTTTCACACCATCATCCATTCAAAACAGAGTAGAAATGTGGTTAACATGAATCATAGTAATTGGAAGCGTTTTTCACATTGGAAGAATGAACACCGAAAAATACAGTTTAACGCAATGTAGAAAGACAAATACGTGAGATATTTTATAAAAATAAAATTAACTACTGGGGAGGAAATGAGAATCTTTTTCCTGATTAAAAAATTATATTGTTGCACTATATTGTACCAATATTTATTCATTTTGAGATTATATAAAAAGAAGCTGGAAAAAATCACACTCATTCTAATTAAAGAAAACTTCAGGTTGGTTTTTTTCTGGATTATTAGTTACTTGTTTTCATGTGATAGCGTGTATTTTGTTCTAATTTGTTATTTTTTTAATAAATTTGTCTTAATTTTTGATATAAAAAATTACAGTATTCTTGTCACTGTGGAAAGACATTTTAATAAAGAAAAAAGTACACATTTGTGCTAAAAGAGCTAGGAGTTTTAATTCTATTAAAAAAAACCTATCAAGCACTTTATGGCACTTAGAGGGAATGATGCATTTGAATATATTATAGTTTCTTCTTCTTTATCTATTCAGTAGCAGGTATATTGGCTTGCTGAAATCCTAATGCTGCACTAGATTTTAATATGGCAGCCTCTGCATGGTAAAGAACTTTTCTTATTAAATTTTAGTCTATTAAATTAAAAAAAAGAGTTCCTAATACCAACATAATTGTTTTGGAAAGAAAGTACCAAATGACTGTGAAGTTCTGGATATAAATTTAAGATATTTTCCATAATGTTCTCATGTTTCAGATAGTTCTCAAGCTCATTAACTTTTTTTTTCCCCCCCGAACCTAAAATCAAATGGGTTGTGCAGAAAGGAGTACTTTGATGATATAATTTAGATATGTAAAATCTGATCATTTTCTTTCTCACTAGCTCATTTCCACTTATGGCTCAGTAAAAGTAGAACTGCTTATCAAATATTCATTGTACAATGAACAATACTATTTTTTGGTGATGTTTAAGCAAAATTTATAGAGTAAGAAAGGGAAATATTAATTTCACAATGCAACCAGCTTGCTTTATCCTTTCCAAGGGAATATAAAAGTGTCTGGATTGAGGACCCCCAAATCATAAAAGAACCCCAGATGTCTAGTTTCATGATATAGGTAGCATATGTCATAATTTTACTTTTTAAAAAAATGTTTCTAATGAGGGGTATTTAATGAGAAACCACTGAGACATTAGCAGCCATTGGGACAGTGTAACAGGGCTTTTTATTAATGACCCTGTTTTCTGCTGCAAACCCAACTGAAATTTTATCTATAGAAAAAAAATAGCAACAAAGCCACCTGTCTTGGTTTGGAAAGACAGGAGTCTGCTAAGGAAGGCAGGAGCCTCCCCTGAAATGGAGAATGTAAACCCTCCCCACCCCTCCGAATTGCTATAATTTTAAATTAAGGGGCACTCAGGCAAAAATATGGGAGCAGGAAATAACAGTTCTTTAACAGGGAAGAAAACAAAGAATAAAATAAACAATGCAGTCCACTAGAACCACACTGACAGAGTCAGAACCCAACCTGACACCCTGTTGGTCAGGGTGTTGGTGGTAGTCCGATTGAAAATGTGGCTGCAGTCCTCTGAAGTGTCAAGTGTGGTTCTGTTGGAGTAAGGAAGATCTGTAGAGAAGGATGTAGTCTTCCTCTGGAGATCCAGTAGAGGAAAAGGCAGCTGCTGTTCCTCTGGTGAATCCCGTGGAGAGAAGCTCCGCTGGAGTTTTCAGAATCTCAAAGTGTATCTCAGGGCAGCAGTGCTTGGCTCCTCCCTCTGGGCGGAGCATCTCACAATGGGATGTTATAGTTCTTATCAGTCATGCACTGATATTCAATAGCCTGTTATCAGCGGAGGTCCCCTCCCGAGGAAGGTGTGAATGTGGTCACTCAAAGAGAGAGATAAGGCAAACTGCTCACTTGACAAGGTAATCTGCCATACAGATGGTAATGGAAAACATCTTGCATGCAATCTTCAACACCACCCAAGCTGTCTCATGATCAACAGTCATACATATTAAAAATTATTATTTTCACACTTGTAGATGAGAACTACAAATTTCTCATAATCTCAATCAAGTTTTTCTGGAAAATCTTGAACATGCTTTCTGTCTGCTTATTATCTGATAATGATGGCATCCAGATAATGTCAATATCATTAATTTAATCAGTGTTGTGGATTATGAGCTTTGAGTTCTACCAGGGCTGCCCTGCCTTGAGCTATTACCCAGAGTTGTTTTGTGGTCTTGAAATTAGTCTTCATTCTATTGCATTTCAAGGGTTTTTTTCACGTTGCTTTTCCCTGATGAAATCCTGGACTTCTTCTTGCATTGGAAAAACATTCCTCCTATGGTTGTTTGCTGACCAGATTTCATCTACTTATTTGTCTCTTAATCATTAAAAAAAAAATTAATAAAGAAAGATTCATAAGGATTTTGCAGCAACCTGTAACTTCTTAATGTAATCTCTTGACCCTATGATCTTTTAAATTCTCAAGATCTGTTACATGTTTGTTTTCATACATGGCAGTCTTCAATTCCATGTAAAAGGAGCTCAGCTGAAAATATTATTTTCTAATGAAAGCAAAATTGCTAAATTAATCTAGCAGTAGCATTCTTTCATAAAAGCATATTGTATTTTATTCTACATTCCATTTACCCTTGTGGTTTTAGTTGATGTATTCTTTGAAATCTTTTCTATATCTTTGCATAGGAATAATGTTAAACTAATGTGCCTTTAGTTTTATGTATTATTTTTCCCACTTTAAAAATCTGGTACAACTCCCTCTCACAGTCCTTGGTCACAGATTTATATAAAATACACTAAGTTTTATATTTTTATTTGTAAAAAATAAATTATTTCTGAATGCTGAACACAAATTGCTGTTTGATTCTCTTTCTTCGAACTACACCCAGATTATCTCCTATCCAAATATCTTTAATCCTTTATTTTCCTTTACTTTCATTGTGGTCCTATGTGGTTTTTTCTCTTTTTTTGTGTATATGTCTCAAACAGTTTTTACCTGCTTTGATAATTTTTCCTTATTCAGTCTTATATTTATTTTTCTTTTGGTGAGGGAGGCTTCTAAATATGTCTGCTTTGCTAGTCAGGTTTTCTTATTGTTCTGCATCTTTTTTAAGGCTTTTGTTCTCTGACAATGATTTAATCACTCTTTTCTGGAAAAATTTTTCATTCAGAACTTTTTCATATAATATTTTTATCTTCTTTTAAATAAAAATACATAAAAGTTTGAATCCCAGCATTTCCCAATTTCTTCTAAAATTGAATCTTTCATGATCTAATAGCAGTTCACTACATTCCTGTAATTGTCAAATTTTTTGCTTATTGCCTGGTTTTCAAAATGTTCAGCCAACTTCACCATTATTTCTTCCTTCTCTGAATTAAACTTCCTTTCAAGTCAGAGAAGTCCCTATTTTAATCTCCAAATTTCATTTCATGCCCACATAATTTAAAAACCTCTATTTATTTAAACAACCCACTGGCATTTATTTAACTACTCTTTGGTTGCTTCTTATTTTCAGATTATTATTGTTAGCTGAGCATCTTCCATTAGTGCATGAATGTAATCCATAAATCCATAGATCTTTGCACATTGGAGAAATCTTGTGGTGCCAAAAGAAGCCTCTTTTTTTGAGCTTCTTTTGTCAGCGGAGCATGGGAAGAACAAATTACATATCAGTGTGATGTTTTATGCCATCTGGAATGCATGCAAAGCATTCTGATGAACTTACCTAGCTGGATCAAATAATTCTCCCTGCCAACCTTAGAGGGAATTTGCTATGCAAAACAGGCAATGCCCTGGCTACTCTCTATAGAGCTGTCAGTCTTCACCACTTCTGAGACAGAACATTGCACCTAGTGAAATAAAATATGTCTACAGTGAACTCTTGACTGGGTTAATCAATTCTTTTGTTAATATGTGTGATTCATTGTCTCAATGTTTTAGTCTAGATATTTTATTCCTCCTACATTCATACATAAATTATCATTTATCACATAAAAACACAAAAAAAAAGAAGCCATGAAAAAAAATTTACATTGGTGACCTGTAGAAGCTATTCAAATATAAAAAGGTATTTATTAATTAGAAAATAATTGGCCACTCATTATAGGCAAAGGCTGTCAATACTTAAAATTGAGATATCAAACTAAATATTGCTCAGTTCAATTGTACAGTACTAATTTTACATCTCAGATTTGCCCCTTGGATTCAGATCCTATATTTTAATTAGTTTTCTTTTAATTTTGAAATCTGAACAAATTATTTCTCTTCAAAGACATGTGGCTAACATTAACATATATTTCAAACAAATCTATTTCTTCTAAATGCTCTAGGATGCCGACCTTCACATAGTACTCTTATTTCTCTATTTTAATTGAACAGTAAAATCACACCATGGATAAGCCTTGTCATGTAGAATTATGAATTCGAACTCCATATCTTGCATGACTGTGTGGAACAATATTGTCGCAATACAGAGGAATTATTTTCTTTTTCACTTTTAGTCAAGGAAAAGGAATATTCCCATACTTCTAGGACATTTTGCTATCCTCAGTGATTAAAATAATAAGTTAGATGAGCCACATCAGGGCTCAAAAGTGGCTCCTGTGAGATGGAATAATAAAGTCATTTGGAAAAAAAAACCAGAAACTTTATAATTACAGGGAATTTTGGCTGAAAAAATGTTGCAATGCCATATAGTGTAAAGTTTAGAACTAAAGGATCTGTTTTAAATTGGTTTATGACAATTCTTTCACATACCTCTTCCACTATCCTAGACTTAATTTTAAGAGTTTCTCCTTTCTTCCCTTTCTTTCTGCCTTTCCCTTTTTCTTCTCCTTCTCATGTTTTTCCCATATCTTGAATAACTTCTGCCTTCATGTTATTCCAGCTACTTTTCCCTTCTCTCTAAGAACCTGTATATCATGTTAAAAATTTGCCTACTTTGCCTGTTTTGGTCTCCTTCAACTCCATTCTATTCCTCTTTATGCTGCCCTTTCTGCTTCTCTCTTCCTTGGAAAAGCATACATTGGAACAAATGCTGATCAAATTATTATTTGTATAGCTATATTTGAACGGTGACCCCTCTCTATTTTCATTTCTTAAATAAAACCCATGTTACACATTTTGAAAGTCCCATGCATAACATTGATGAAAATGTGATCGCATGGTCAGAGAATTTTAAAGCAAAGGAAGTAGGCGTTCACGCATTACTTCCTAATTATGCTTGAAACTAGAAAATAATTTTAAAAAATTATGCATTAGTTTTATAATTTTATTAAGATGATGACTCCAAGAGATCTATTTGCAGGACAGCAGAAAGACACCAAAAATGAAAAATAACTCTTTTGTATAAACAAAGGAGATAAGCAGAACAGTGAGAGCATTCTTTAATACAGAAGAGTAAGGGATATTATTTCTGATGTATTTATAATTCAAACAAGTTTTAATTTGAAAACATAATGAAAAAAAAAATTACAACCATAGTTGTACAACTGAAAAAAACCCAACTTTTCGCTTGTAGTACTAATTTTCCTGTTATATCAGTAACAGAACTGCCTTAAGGTGCCCTCCTCCTGCAAGTTCCAACCATTCTTTCTTGTCCCATAATCTATTGTGTCCCCATCTACTAACCTCTGGGCTGTGCAGGAAGCATGAATGAAGTGTTGGAAGCAAAAAAGGAGCCTCTTGAATTCTCCACAAAGAGACTTGTGAAATAAAAGTCATTTTTGAAGAGATGCTAGAATGAAAAAAAAGACATCCCTTCCTTTTATGTACAAACTCTTACCTGGAGCTGTAGAAAGCCTTGAGGCAGGACTTAGTTGTGATAAAATATGACTTTTTATTGTATCACAATATGTGTTTAATTTTGCCAAGAAAAGCTGCTGAAAACAGAGTAAATTAGGTAACTGTCTTTTCTACAGATTTGCCTTTAATTCTTGCTGATGCACAGGAGAATTTCAACAAATCATTTGCTATGGGAATTACCATTTGTCTAACTCAATAGGCAAATTTTAATTTAGAGGCACCATGAAGGCTTGTAAAGGAAGTATATCTAAACTTAGGATTCAGAAAACTTTTAAGCTACTTGCTGAAATAATCTTCTTGAACTTAACATATTTTTCTGAAAAAAAAAAATTACATCACTAGCACCTGAGTATGTATTTTAATGTACTTCAGTATGTCTGGAAGAAAACCTAGCTATTAATAAATACCTGTCCTTCCTCCTCTTTTTCTGATTCATAATTTATTGAGATGGGCTGCAAAACTAGGCATAGTAATTTAGTACATTAGTGAAGAGAACCTGTCCTAAGGTTACCTATTTACTTCAGTGTATTCACCATCCACACTTCATACAACAAACACTGAACAATAACATTAAAAAAGACTTTTTCCACAGACTTAATAGGATTGTAAGTGGTTCTCAAGTCAATGTTGTTACCTGTATTCCATTCTTGTGACCACTTCTTCCTCTCATCTTGTCCTAAACTTGTCTACTCCTCGGATAACAAAACCTCCTCTGCCTGATCTCACATGAGATACAAGTTGAATGCAAATCTAAGGTGGAAATTCAGTGTAACTCATCTAGGAGGTAGGAGAATAAATTACTACAAATGTACATAATGTGTGATTTTGCACAGTCTATGTAATACATTTTGTAATCAAATAGTTGGGTTTTTCTGATTTTAGTTTCAAGAGAAAAATTTCTGCCATATGTTATTTACACAGACTTTGATGCTTTTGATCTGATCTGAAAAATGCTCTAAAACCTAATAGGTTAAATTGTCAGGTGCAGGTTACTGTAATTCAGCTAGCAAACACAGAGTGATTCTTCCACCTCCCACTCCAAGTAGCAGAGATTGAGGTCAAAGACCTCAATTTCTTCATTGAGACTTTTTTGTCACCATTTAAACATTGTATTTTAACCTTTGAGTTTAAAGCATGGATGAAAAATTGCAACCATGACCCTTCCTTATTTGGGGGGAGAACAAAAGATTTTTGTTGAACTAAGGTTTTATAATTTGTGCAAATATACCAGAGAGAAAGAAATGTTGACAAACAATAATTGAGGTGAAATCTGAAGTCACATCCTAATTAGAGCTTTGCAAATCTTAAAAACTGGCCCAAAAGATCTGGAAGAGAGTTGATTACTTCAGACAGGCAGAAAGTTCTTTTAATACTCAGCTTCTGCATAGATCTTCCAAATTCCGGATTTTCAGCCTGTTGAAGGAATATGAAAATGAAGAAAAAATTAATTAAATTGTAAGACATTTGGAAGGGAAGTGTCTTTCAAGGGAGTGGTGGTGATGATACTAGTAGAGGTTTGAATATTCTACAGATTAGAGAAAGAGTTTTACTCATATCGTGTGAAATATCTGAAATATATGCATGCAGAAAGCCTAAATACCACTTCTTCCTGAGATGATATATATACTTATAATACAGATAATTATTGAGGGTCTCACAGGGGATGTCAGTACACTTAAAGGAGGGCTGCTATTCAGAGGGACTGAGGTAAGCTGGAGAGAAAATGAGCATAAATTGAGAAAAAAGGTGTCCAGAGTGGATTTAAAGAAAACTTTATTTCTGAGAATAACTTAGCAGTCTACCCAGAGATGCTGTGCAATCTCCACCCTTGAAGGTCTTCAAGATCCAGCTGCACAAAGTCCTCAGCCACTGGAGGTCTGACCTCAGAAGTGGCCCTGCTGTGGGCGGGAGGTTGGACTGGAGACCTGAGCTCACCTGTGACACGCTTGCTATCCTTTGAATGTAATTTAAAGTTAAGCAATTATAAGAGGTCTAGGGTACAAGAGTAAAAATGAGCAGACTTACTCTTATTCCCTTATTTCTGAGAAATTTCCAATATGAACTTTTTCAACTGACTTCTGCTCCTTTCTTCCCCGTTATTTAAAAGGAATTGAAAAAGCATTTGTTCTCCTCTCCAGTTTTATCTAGGTAAAGGTTCAATTATAAGCTTCTAAATATAATAAAAAGCTCCTAAACTCAAAAAATTAATCAATTTTAAAAATGTTTTGAGGCTGGAACCCTGTACCTTGAGTTTCACTTCATATGCTCTGAGCCTGGTCAGCTATTCATTTTAGGTCTTAGAAACTAAACTGAGACAAGATTTTAACTTGACAAAATTTAAAGTATTGTCTCACCAAATATTGAAGCCACAGAGTGTGTCCATTTTCTTATGATAAAATAAAAAATCTTTTGTGCATACCATTAAAGTTGAGATAGATCTAAGAGCTATTCTAAGACTGAAGCAAGTATTCCATCTAAGAGATATTTGCCAGCTGTAACATCCCTGTATTACATAAACTAGGCAAAAGACTTATCTGAGTGAATTAAGAACTTCAGATGTCTTAACAGAGATACATAACTTCTCAGGTGAGTTTACTTTTGTGTGACATGAATTCTGATACTAGTTAAATACACAGAATAATAAAACATATTGAATGGTCATTAGTTGCTGGAAAATTAGCAGATAAATCTTCTATGCAACTAGAGAACTAATGTATTTGAGGCTGGTAAAATTCTGAGATAAAGAGTTTAAGAATTCATAAGCACCTTTAATATTTATTTGGATGACAGATAGTTATTCCTCTTAGAATATGCATACATGAAGTTTAGAGAGCTAAAAATAAATGAAATATTTCACTATTGATGATAAAATCCCCTAAAAATGCAAGCCAATTCTAAAGCAAAAAAAAAAAAAAGCAAAACAAAAAAATGTGTTAATACTAGTGTACTTGTCAGGACTTGGATAATACTGGAAGAACAAAACCAAGACTGCAGTCCAATGAAGTCTTCTTGAGATGAGATTGAAGGTAATATATTTTGAAAAATCATCTTTTCACTGCATCATATAATTTTTTTTTTTTGTACTGGAACAAAAAAATTAGTTGAAAAGTGACTTGGAACCAGAAATTGAGGGAGATAGTTTTTCAGAATAATAAATTTTTTGATTCTGTTTACTTAACAGTTTCTTGAATAGCTGTGATGATGCAGGAACAAAGCCCATATATGGGTGAGAATGAAAATCTGATGCAAAGGACACTTAAACTGTGTTTTCTTCAAAAAAACCCTGTACAATCACAGTTCCACAAGTCTTGTTCAAACTGATCATATTTCCAGAATCTGATGGCTCCCATTCTTTCAGATTTTCTGCAAAGATAGATATTCATTCCAAACTCCCATTGATTGCCTGATTCAGCCTCCAAGACTGAGCAGTTCCAGAATCAGAGTAGAAACAGGCGATGCCCCAGATGGGGAACAATGCGCATTGACTCCAATGACTTCAGAAAGCTTCAGAAAACAATTGCTTTTTAAAGCTATATTATATTACACTAATACTATACTAAATTACATGCTAAAGAGATACTATACTAAAGAATACTAAAGAAAAACCCATGACTGTCTCCAGTCACGACACACATGGATCCAATTGGTCAAGGAATCAAAACAAGCTTCAGCAATGTCCAATTAACAAGTCACGTTGGGTGAACAATCTATAATACATTCCACATGTGCTAGACAACAGGAGCAGTGAATAGAGATAGGAATTTTTTTCTCTGCTTCTCTGAGCTTTCTCTGCCTTCCCCAGGAAAAATTGTTGGGAAAGTTGTGCCTGCTGACCCTCTGTGAAGAGAGCTGTGGCCACACAGAATATTGCTGAAATTGCCTTAACATTCTCCCACTTCTGTGGGAGGGACTTTTCTCCCACTTCGCAATTTCAGAATGGAGAGACACAATCAAAACCCTATATTTAACCTACATAAAATATACCTTTCACCTTGGCTCTTCATGGGCCTATTATAGTTGTGTTTTTCTACCAATATACTTTTTACATGTTTTCTTACACGGTCCTCTTTAATGATTACCAGTCACAAGAATTTGGTTAAGTGCTCTAACCAGCATGATTATCACTGCTCAAGTAGCAGGTACAATCCCCCTAATGCCTTTCTCCCAAAAATCCAGTTCAGGTGACAGCAGGGTTAAAGGCAGTGCCACTTTATGTTTGACACGGTGACCTGCTGACTGGGGAGGCTGCAGATTGAAAAGCATTGCTCGTTGTAACCCAGTGCTTGAAAACACATGCCTTTGCATCCTCACTTGGTTTAAAACTGTTGTTACTTTCATGGAGCAGTGAAATAGTGGAAATACAAGAATCTTTGAGATGCCCAACCTGACACAATGGCTCAAAACTTACCTCAAATCCCCCTTTTCTCTCCTGTTCTATTCGCTTTCCTAATCAGATGGTTTTGCTTAATCTAACCCCGCATTAAAAAATGACTCATCTAAAGAATTACAAAATAAAACAATTACTATTAAACTTGTTTTCTGGTAGTTTATGGCCTAAAGAAACTGCAAATGGCATCAGCTGGTCGCCATAGCTGGTGCAATCCATGCAAATGGAAGATGTAGAAATGTATCTTCCAGTGGCAACAAGAAATTGTTCCTGTTTGGAGATCTTGTGAAAAATCAACATAAGTATTTGGTTTAGTTGGTGTGTAGGGACTTGTTAGGCTATTGTAACTTTATTTGATATAAGCAGGCAGTTAAACAACTGAAACGTTAAAAGGGTCACCCTGCTTGTAGAGGTTTTCTGGAAATGGTAATGTTTTTGTCTTTTTTTTTTCTTCTCTATGTATATAATCATAGGTGGGGTTTTGATGCTTAAATTTTGTTCAGACTACGAAGCCACTGTTATATCTCTTCTGTTTTGTTCAGTTTCATACCTTTTCTCTTTGCCTTCAATTTTTCAGGCCACTGTTTGCTCCATTTCCCTCCACAGAAATGTTCATTATTAGACTGGAATGTATAGCAGATTTAGAAAATTTAGTATTCTTTTTGCTCACTTCCAAAGTTAAACGCATAGAAAAGGAACATATGTGACATTTTATATTTCCACCAAGTATTAGGATTTCAAGCAGTGAGATATGACTGCTTCAGTGCACAGATAAGCAGCAATATTTTAAAACCAATACCAATTTTTAACTGATGCCTTGGTGTTTTCTTTTGTTTTTTGGTTTTTTTTTAATGGAAATAGAGCATCTTTGGACTTAACAATTGTTGAAAATTGCAGCCAGTTTCTAAAACAGAGGAGCTAAGGAAGGATACAAATTTAGGGCTAAATTCTTGCAAAATATAAGGAAAATTTCTTTGATAGCAATGAATTAATTTTGATTTTCCTAGGTTAATATGTTGATATAAAATATAAAACTTTAATTCAAATTTCAAATGATCTTTTTTAGAAAAATTAACACGGTGCATTTCATTGTAACATTAGCTTCTGCATCCTCTGCATTTATACAGTGTAAATTTAAGAAGAAACAATGTAAAACTCAGAACTATAGAATTTACATGAAGGCATATGAAAAATCCTCTTTATGATATTTTAAAGCTATTAAATAATTTTTTCACCAAGTTGGATAATCTCAAAAAATTTAAATTGTTATTGAGATTTGAGACAACCTAAAGAAAATTCTTATACTTTTTAATGTTCAAATTAAGTTTTAAAAACGATTTTAAATATACTTCTATTTTGAATGTTTTGTAAATCTCAGATTAAATGGTATGAATTTTTGCAAAAAAGGAAGGAAAAAAAAGTCGATACCCATATTCAGGAGAGACATATCAGTAAGAAAAAGTGTAAAAAACGTGAGATCTGAAGGCATCTATCAAAGACAACAATGACATATGAAACAAGGAAACAGCTGGAAATTAATCAATGAGAATAAATCAAATGAAACAAAAAAAAATCCAGACCATACCTATGAAAATTAGGGATACATGCAAAAAAAAAAAAAAGGAAATTGAAGGAGGAAGAAATGCTGGCATGACATAACAACTAATAGGAGCTAGCATTTATCTAGCAAAAGAGGGATATGGTTTTACTGTTGCAGGAAAACCAATGTGTTGTAAAAATTATTTAATCCTGGATAACATAACAGTAGTAGTAGGAGTAGTATAGTACCAACACATTTTTAAAAGATATGGAATACAGGATATATTTTTATATCAATATTCCTTTAAGATATATTTTAAAATATAGTATACCACACACGGGAAATTAATACAAACAGTTACAAGAAGGTGAATGGTATATAACACATATAAATAAATAAATATCTGTGTATATATATATGCATATTATATATATATAACATATCTTTTGTGACAAAGGGAACAGGCCTGCAAGTCTATCAATCCCACATAGGAAGGTGTTCCAATTTATTACCGTCAAGTGAGCAACCCAAGTCCAGAAAATTCAGCTATCAGGTCCAAAATAATTTCTTCATGATTATTTGTGATGCTGCAATGATTCAAATGTTCCAGTGTTTCTGAGACTGAGCTACATAATAAGGGATCACAAAATGTCCATTAATCATTTTTCTTTGGTTTAAATCTCAGCATACATCAGAATTTTCTTGCAAAGCCTTTTCTATACAATATAAATTAAAAAGGCATATTTGCTTGAAAGTCTATTTTGAGAGCATGTCTTAGTTTAAACTACCTTAGACAGCTCTGCTTTTGTAACATAAAATTCTGTATATCCAGAATTTGCAAAGCACCAAACTCTCCTGAATGGCATTCAAATTCGTCTTAAAATCAGAGAACAAGTTGGTGAACCTCTATAGAAAGTAACTTTTTTAGAGAACCTTAGATAGAATTTTGATGCCAGAGGAAAGGTTTCAGAACAAGTTAGTACAAGTTTAATCAATTACATGAAATATAATTATTCATATTGGTTTTGAATGAAGTAATTTTCCTTTCTAAAGTACATCAGAAGCCCAAACTAGCAAGCAATCAAATAGAAACATGTTTGATACAATTGTGGACAAATAATTTGAAAATATTTTTATTTATATTTTCCTTTCTTTTTTTCTTTTAGATATTTTAAATTGAGTATTGTCAATAAAAATTTAATTAATTTTGGCTTAAGTCAAGTGTGCTCTAACTCTGTGTGCTCTAGCTCTGTATTGTTATAGTCAACTGACTATAACTCTGCCTCTGTATTGAGCTGTTAGTTTGCAAAAGAATTTGAGAAAACATTTTTAAAACTAAAATATAAGCAAGAAAATTGAAGAAATCTCTACGGGATTTGGCCCTGTAAAACTGCATTTTGCTCCTCTGCGGGGGAATATGGGACATTTTCCCTTTTTAAACAAACCTTAGGGCTGGGCTCAAATCTCATAGTTTTCCTGTTTGCTTACTTCAGGTCAGCCAAATGCCAGAGCTGCTTACACATACTGTTTACTTTTAGATTGTTTTACCTAACCAGCATAAAATGTCATGACTCCAGGGAATAAATCACATCATTCACCAGCTGATTTAAACAAACTGTATATCTATAGTATGCTGAGGAAGGTCTGACAAAAAGAAAAATTTGTTTAACTTTGTTGAAGCATATTGAAGCCCAGTTACACATTAAATTGCAGTATGTTAAGAATTTATAGATTTTAATGTATCACTCTGCCTGGAGAACATAAGAGGGATGTTTGATTAAAGGTATTTTCAAACCAATCTGATCATCAACTCCATTGAGTTTTAGATTGGTAAAAAAGAAACTTCAGGCTTTGTATGGTATTATTAAATAATAAAATGTGAGCTAAAAATAAGACCGAGAATACAGTATGAATAAATTGAAAATATTAATGAACCAACGTAATAAGAATGCATTCATTTTTAATGTTATTTTAAGTAAAAATATGAATACTTTATGTGTTCTTTTTAAGGTTTTCTTGAGGCAGTGACTACACACTTATGCAAATTACAATGAAAATCTATTTTTCCTGGTCCTGTAGCAATGTATATAACTACAATGCTCTCTGGTTGATATGGGAAATAATACTTAAATTAAGTATTTATTTTCACAATTTCTCTTTAAAACAGAACCTGTCAAAATAGGTATTGTATCACTTGTTAACACATAATAAAGTGTTTATGCAATTAGGTATGCAGCAGAGGCTTTCTGAGACTGTGGAAATGTTAGTTTTGACCATCTCTGTGTTTTCAAGATGTGCATTGACTCATAGTTCTTCTGGAAGCTCTGGTGGAAGAGGTAGGGCATGGTCTCGCTGGAGGAGATACATGTGGAGTGTAACCTGAAGAATGGCACTGTGCCCCTTGGTTTCCCCTTGTCCTCCGAGGTGAAATACATTGTTCATTGAATGCAATGAGACTAACATGCTCCCAGCTCACACTTCTCTCTTGCCATGTTACACAGAGAAAGACATGTAGGAATCCAGCAGAAAGCTTTTATTGCTTTTACATTTTTGAAATGGAAACCCTGGAATTTAAATGCAATGAGCCGCACTTAGGAAGGGGTTTGAGTGTCAAAGAAAAAAAAATAGTCTCAAGCCATTTTAGAAGCATTTTAAAACTACCTAGTTTATACTCAATACTCCAATTTTAGGTTTTCTGGAGTTTTTCTGTCATTTATACTGGACTCTGTAAGAATAGCTGAAAGGGTGTTAAATGTATTGTTTAGCCACCTAACTTCAAGTTAGCATTTACCTTTAACTTCCATCTAATATGTATACTGAATCAGAACTTTCTTTGCTCAGGGTGAAAGTGGCTCTGTTGGTAGTTGCTTTCATGTTGATGTGGTTGATCTAGCAAAATCTATTTGGCTTTCCAAGGGCTTATTAATTACACCTTTTATGTGAGTCTATATTTTCTGCAGGCAGTGGTGAATAAAAATGATGGCTTGGGTGACCAAATTCTTTCAAGAGAAAATAAAGGTTATTTTGACATCTGAAAAAAAAACCTCTTATCATTACCGTGTCTGTAAAATTCTAAAGAGACATGATGAAGGCCATGCTTATGTTACTGCATAGACTTTAGCCTTTTTTTGGAGCTTCCCAAAAGAGGAGTAATTGTTTTTTTATACAATGGTGGACTGACTCCAGCCAGTGGGAAAGCTCCCACACACACTCATGTATTCCTATTCAGCAGGATGGAGGAGTGAGTCAAAAGGGCAAAAGCAAGAAAAAACCATGGCCAGAGACAAAGGTAAGTTAACAAACAAGAAAATCAACAAAATAAAAGAAAACAAAACCCCAAAGTAATCACTCGCTACATCTCACTAGCAGACCAACGTTCGTACATTATGTCAACACAACCTGTGAGCAGTGACTTTTCTAGAAAAACTCTCCCTCAGTTTTATTGCTGAACATGAACATTGCCATAGGGCAAGGAATGTCCCTTTGGTCAGCTGGAGTCAGTTATCCTGATTGTGTCCCAAGTCCTTCTCCACTTTGAAATACTGTTCAAGCACTACTCAGCAGTAATTAAAACACTGGTTTGGTCACAAGTTTGAAACACAGCACAGAAATGCTGGTTATGAAGAAAATTAAGTCCACCCTAGCCAAGAGCAATACATACTCAGCTGCCTACTGGGGGCAGACAGCATGGAGAATGAATCATAAATTAGGGTGAGATAGTTCTAAAACACCCAGTCTTTTCTTGCCCTGATACTCAGAGGTTTGCTCTGTCAAAGTTAGAAACTGTTTTGTGCTCTCAGTCTCATACTTGTCAGTGATGAACCACAAAAGAAGATATTTTACTCCTCTTCATTCCTTGATGATTCACACAAATTAGGCAGAAATAAGAACATTTTTGTGTTTTAAATATACCTTCCTGTGCCCATTAAAAAAACAACAAAACAAACACCCATATTTTTTTGGCAAAATTAAAATAAGAATTATAGCTTTCAATATAATGGAGAAAATATAATTTCTCCATTGCTCTGAGAATTTTAAATTAGAAGAACATTCTATGCTTTTAATTAATTGTTTGTTTGTTTCATGTGACCAGTATTAGTAATACTGGAAAATAAGTTATTTCTGAATTTTGGTTTTTCTAGGGCAATCTGAAAAAAATAAAAAATATAGATGGTTTCACAAGAAAAGTCACTGCTGACAAACTGAAAAATGAGAGAATTAAAAGCATTTTATTTTCCTAATGCCTTGAATTATAATACTATTATATTCATAATAAAGGCTATGTCTTTATAAAGATTTTGATTTATCTTTAGCCTGATAGCTAACTAATATTTGTGATTTTATAAGTCATAAGAATATTCAAGGATCATTTTTTCCATACCATTTTTTATAAATTGAGTTATGGGCATCCTTTTTCTTCCATTGGTACCTCATTGAAATAAACTTACCCATGCCCTAAAAATGCATAATGAACTGAGATATTACTGACAATTGTTGACAACAAAAGCTCTGAGTGTTGGTGAAAATAAACTACCTGCCAATACATGAAGGTCAAAAACATCATCAGTACCATTATAAAAGCATGACTGTGACCTGATTAATCTTATGTTTGCCAGTTTGCCAGTTCCCCTGTGATAGCTGCTCAAAAGCTCTACTTGAAGAGGTGAGAGTAAAAGGGGATTATATTAATGGGGATCATGTAATATTTGCTGAGCTGGAAATCCTTCTCAACTGAAGAAAGCATTGTATTTATTTTTTTCTACTGCTTTTTCTCTATAATTCCACAGAAATAAATGCAATTACTATAGGAAAAAAAGTGTATTTTTTTTCCAGGATTGTGGTAGCAGGAGGTATATGCCCATTTGCTGGATGTGCAAACTGGATTTGTACTACATTGCACTGTATTAGAAGCGACTAAAATTAATTTAACTGCACTAACCCTTTGATCATGTAGCTGGCCTTTCCTTTGTTTAAGCTCCTCGCTTTTCTGACTAGAATTTGCTTTTGTCAGCACAGCAGCAACTGACATATGGTATTTTTGTTGTTACTTGAAATAATCTTCTGTAGATCAGCTGGATTTCCCAAAAGAGCTTTGCATTCAACATTAGAGAGAGAGAAGAGATGAAAGAGAACCCCAAATCACTATACATTTAATGATTAAAAATCTCAGTAAAGTAAGCCCCTCCCCCCATTCAAACTGATATACTTCATATTTTTAGCAATTAAAAAAGGATGGAGTCTTCTCTGTGACATATCAAACTCTTGTGAACTTTTATTTAGGAGGTAAAAGAGGAAAAGTAAGCTGTGTTTCTTGCAAGTCTTGTGCTTTGGGGATTTTTACAAATGTCTGATGTACCCAGACAACGTACTTGCTGCTTGCTTTGACTTTCCTTCTGATACCTAAACAAAAGTTGGTTGTACATTCCTCTGGATTACACTCTTTCTCCTTTCTCACAGCATCCAAATGTTGATCTGTCAATGGAATTTTAAATTTCCACAATTTTAACACATCTAAAATCTGTGATTAGAAATTCCCAGACACAACAATATTGACCCCCATAACAACATATTAAAAAAAATTTAAAGGAAAAAAGAAAAAACCAATATGAAACAAATTTACACACTGAGAATGCTGAAG
Organism: Geospiza fortis; assembly: GCF_000277835.1. Classification (NCBI taxonomy): domain Eukaryota; kingdom Metazoa; phylum Chordata; class Aves; order Passeriformes; family Thraupidae; genus Geospiza; species Geospiza fortis. The sequence goes on along the minus strand of NW_005054350.1, from coordinate 2,128,027 downwards.
TGGATACTGTTATATATTTAGCATTGCAAAATGTTCCCTTTGAAGTTAATGGATGGCATAACACAGAAAATGCTCAATAATTTGTATTCAGAGACAGCAATCTGTATTGTTTTTGCCCACCAGCACAGGACATCCTTTCTTTTCTTCAAGTTATTGCATATTAATGGAATACTTTTCTACTCACAGGCAACAAAAAATCAAGGCACCATTTAACCAGTCAAAGAGGCTGAATGAATGAGAAGGTTAATGCCTCAGACTAAGTTTAAGTTAGTTCGCTTTTTTTTAATAATTGCTTTCTGCATTAAACTTATTTTAAACAGGAATATGATTCACAGTTCCTACAGGCTAAGTTATGAGTCTGTGATGGAAGACAGTTATGCTTCAAAGCCTACGAATTCAGATAAAAAAATTACCGTAACTTTCATAAGTATTTCAAAGGTCAGTGAAGGACTGGAATGTTGCACGAAAACAAAAAAGAGCTATGGGCAAAATAACTAGAATTGATAATGACCTTTAAATCAATGAAGAATGAAAATCATAAAATACTTATCCATATAGAAGAGCAAAGATTCTCATAAAAAAAACTTCAAGAAAAGGATACAAAGTAAAATAGTTCATTATGACAGGAAATGACAGAATGGTAATATGCTAAGGCAAAAGATTTCTCTTACACAAAAAAGCCTCCAGGGAAATTTCATTTAAACAAGTAATATACTGTGTGTATATTTGTGTGTGTGCATGCATGCCCTCATCTCTAGGCTGGGCTTAATGAAGCCAAGGGCAATTTTCAATGTCCTACTGTTGCATAAACCTGGAAGAATTTTATCTTATACTCTCTTTTAAAATGAAAATTAAAAATACATTTTAACAAGCGAAAAGTGTTACCTCATTAACGCTAATTTTCAGTTTCTTTTCTGTGTGCTCCTTTCTGTGTCTATTGTGACACCTGGCTAAAATTTCACTGTGGCATTCCTCTTTTTATATAAAATAAAGCTGGTATTTTATATTTTGGTAGGCTTTGACCAGAATATGTTCAAGAGAATATTAAAGAATGTTCAATATATCAAACTACTATTTTTTAATAATTTGTCATAGAACAGTAGGTGTGATATAACTGTATTTACTTCCCTCTGCAGTGATAGAGAATCCATTGAAACCCATGCAGGGATTTCATTAATTTACACCTGATTGCTGTCACAGACAAGATTTCAGGATCAAGTGACTGACTTCATTGGAACATGAGAAAACTTATAATCTACGAGTTCTTAGTAATTACAAAGACTCATTAAATCAGGAAACAAAATAGTCAATTTAAGGAATAGTGAGTGAACAGAAGAATTCTGTCATCTTGAACTGCTGAATTTTCTTGTTATAAACTCTCTACTGCTTCACATAATTTAACACAAACTAAATATATCTTAGGTTCTGGAATTCTGCTAATAAGAGCTAGGATAAATCTATGTTTGAGAACAGTTGCTATATGGAATGTTGCAACTGTTTCTGAGTAGTAGAATAGCCCCAAGTTGAACTGAAGCATAGGAGGATGTTGCATAAAGCGCAAAATAAGAACTTGCACTTAAGAAAATATACATGTCTGGAGAATTAAATTGAAATAAGATTTTAAAATATTTTTCATTACTTGGTTGAGAGGTATATAGGAATTGTAGCAGAGTTTAACTGTGAGTATGCAGGATGCAATGTTGAAGAAAATAAGTAATAAATTACCAGGTCTCTCATTGATTCTTATGTATTTTGCTCCTCAGAAAGTAAAATCAGTGTAATAAAAACACCTGCTGACCTTTCATCCTTCTATACAGCATGCTCTGAACAGAGCATGAAGAACTCAGAAGGCTTGGTGCAATTTCATTCTCTCTGGTGAACAGCAGTAGGACCCAAAAGAATAGCATGAAGCTGAGTCAGGGCAGGTTTAGCTTGCATATCATTAAAAGATTCTTCACCCAGAGGGTGGTTGAGCACAGAAACAGGATTTCCAGAGAAGTGATCACAGCATGAACCCTGACAGAATTCCAGAAGAGTTTGGAGAATGCACTCAAGCGCATGGTGCAACTCTTGAGGATGGTGTTGTGCTGGGCCAAAGGCTGGACTTTTGTGATCCTTTTGGGTATCTTCCAGCTCAGGATATTCTATGTTCCATGATTCTAACATGCATCAATTCCTTTGTCAATTCCACTTTTTAAAACTGGAAGATTGCTGTTTGAATATCAATCATTAAACAGCATTTAGTTTTTACAATATTTTCTCTTCTCTCACGTAAGAACCAACTCTGTCCCACATATTTTCCTGTCCTTAAAGCAAGCATCAATCAAATTCTTACCCTGTGTATTATTGTTAAAACTTTTATTAGCTATTCCAGTGTGGCCAAATACCTAGTCCAACATGGCAGGTTTCCTTGATATACAGTTGTGTTTTCTGAGTAGAATCAATTTCTCACACTATTTACTAGAATCTGTATTAGAAAATATGAATCAAGCATTTGGAGAAAAATGAACAGATGATCTGGCACAGATTTTTTTGTCCCTAATATAGAAATTCTACTCTTTAATTAATGGCCAGGCATGGGAACTAATTTGGCTGAAACCTTGTATGTAGTAGTGCAGGTGCATATTTATTAGATTTTCATATTTAATGAGTATGGTGCAACTCCATGTTTGTCCAAAGGCAGAATTATTGCAAGAAATTCATAAAACAGAACATCTAATAACTTCCATTCACCCAGAAGCGTTGAAGTGGTTATCTATCCAAATTCTACTCAAGCAAAGACCAAACAGTGGATATTTAACACTGAGGAATAAGTAAATAAGTGAACCAGATACCTATATCACTGTTATGCTACACTAGAGCGGTATGCTCTTAATGATCTTTTAATTAGAAGCATCTTAGATTTTTATTTTTAATTTTGATACCATATCAAAATTAGAAGGGGTTATGTTAAAGCAAATTATTTTATTTCAATAATTTTTGGAGGAATGGAAACTGTATTTATAGATCTCTGAGTCTGTGGTGTTAACAGTGGTGACAAAGTAGGTGCTAGAAGGTACTTATGATCATGAAAACTCTGGAGGAGGGTGTACCTGGTATGCATTAAGAATATTTTATATGTGATCCTCTGACATAAATCACTGAGGTTTTTTTAACACCAGAACTTCATTCTGCAACTTATGCTGTCTGCATTCAAAAGGTAAATCAAAACTTCTGTTAAAATCAGAGTGAACTGTTATAATTTCTTGAGTGTAATAATTGCCTCCTACTACAATTCTTGAAAGCTTCTGTGCATCAAATAACCACCAGGTCAGCAGAGCACTGGCTGGCTTAAAAGCTTTAGAGGTCATGCTGAAAACTCTGTGTGGGGAGAGGAGATAAATCGCAGATTCTTCAAATCTGATATCTCAAGGGTGAAGTAGTAGATTTTAGCTAGAACAAAGCTTATTAATAGCCCACAAAAGCTTGCAGCCCCTTTTCTCTATTCTCCCCACCTGGATGAATTCTCTTGTGTCTGCCAGGTTAGTTACAATGGGTTTTGACATCCCGTACTGAACTGATGTCACAGGGTGACGCCTAATGAAGGCAGTACTGGGACTACTGGGACTGTAACTGCATCTGCCTAGCTCTAACTTGTTAGATGGGTTTGCTATGGACTGGGAAACAACAAAATAAGCACAGAAAATGGTTATGGGCAGATGTACCCAGGAGATCTGAGTTTTATCTGGATGTGCATAGGGAGGAAATAAGAGAAGGACTCATTACAGTTTTACATTGTACTAACATTTTTGGGCATGGTGAAAGTAAAACCAGAAGCCATTTGCAACCTGGAAATATTTGACTGTAGACATGAAGAAAGTCAAAGGAATTGGCTTGGGGTGTTGTGACCAGTAAGGCCATTGACTTGCCAACCATAACCAGCTAAGTGAGAAAATAATAAAAAGAGTAGGAGGAGGAGTAGGAGAGCAAGTCTACAGAGATTTAAAACCATGAAGATGAACCTAAGGTGTGTTTTTTATGGAAACCTGTTTCCCAGATGGGATTCCTCATGCTGACTGGTTGGAGTGAGCATCCTTTTCCACTCTATCCAGAGTGCTGGTTGCAGTTGGACTGGGGCAAAAGTGACCATCTTCCATTTGAATGCGTGTTCTGTATGCGCTCTTGGAAATGGATTTTAAAACAGATATAAATTTTATATTTTTTTCCTGGTATAACTGTCCTGCTTAGAATTGAGATCAAAATTTTATTTCACTTCATGGTGTAGTTCTGTCCTTGAGGTTTTATTGTTGTTGAATTCTTCCATGACAGCTGATATAATTCACTAATCCAACTTAAAAAAACCTTTCCAAACAACAACAACAACAAAATGTTCTACTTATTCTAACAGCATTGAGCTGTTGAGACATTCCAGCTACAAATTTAAATTCATCACTAAATCATAGAATCTTAGAATCATTTAAGTTGGAAAAGACATTTAAGATCATTGAGTCCAACTGTAAGCCTAATGAAGCCCAATCCAGCGCATTTATTTATCAATATCTATTTTGATGGGAACTTATGTTGTTGCTAATTTTCATGTTGTTTCTAGTTCCACAAAGCATATTATAAAATTACTAGTAAAATAGTACAAATAATATACCAAAAAAAAAAACCAAACCCAAAAACCAAACACAAAACTCCACCCCTAAAAAAGAATTTTCCAAATCTCATCTCAGTTTTGGACATTTTTGACGGGCTTTGAGGTAGATCTCTGGTGCATCTGGGATCAAAGTATTATAATAGGGAAGATAAGAAACATGTGCTTTTAAGTAGTTACATACTTACAAGACACTTCGCACAGTCCAGGCGGATCATTTTCCTGAACTCTTGACCTTGTAAATTTCTTCCTGTATTACTACTAATACTAAGTAAAATAAACTAGAATTAGTTCTTTGAAACTCAGGATGAGACAAAAGGCCTGGCTTTAAATGTAAAATTTTATCCTTCCAGATGAGGCGGCATAGTGTACATGGCACAGAAGATGATCTGGCCATTTCTTCAGTCATTTCTTCAGTCAGTCTGACTTAGAGTCAAGTCACACAGTGTGGTGTGAGCCAATGCAGTGAAAGATTCACTGCCAGCAAGGGAATGACACAAAGAACTAGTGGCAAGTCATGGTGCTAAGATACAAGCAAGAGTAGTACAATTATATTAATGACCATTTTGTTGGTACATCTTCAAACATAAGCATAAACACAAGCGTAAACATAAACATAAATAAATATAAATATGTCTACTGTTTAAAGTATTTCCATATATTTGCCATAACCAGTAATGCCAAAAATTCTGAAAAGCATGTATGCAAGGTGTTACATAAAATTTAAATGTGCCAGATGGAGCGGCATAGTTTGGGAAAAAACCCATACTTGGGAGTGAGAATACAAGAGCAGGCAGAGAGGACACCATTCTGGAATTACAGTGAGAAGAATACAAGGAAACCCTCTCAATTCTTTCTCACTTTGTGAAAGTATTCTCAAAGGGTTTTCTGGATAGCAATCTAATGAATTACATTTATCTGATAGTAGACAAGTCCTCTGGGGTAGAACAGTGCCACTTTATATGCTTAGTGGGCATGTATTTTCTTTTGCTCAGCCAAAAGAGCCAATAAATCTGCTGTATGCAGTGTCTGTCACCTTCATGAATTTTTTTCTATTAATTTTAATAGCAATTGGATCAAAATCAACTCTGCTTTTCTTTGTTTCTGGAGGAACCACAGTAATATACTGAAACACTATCACTTTAAGATAACATGATTAAAAAGTATAATGTTTTAGATTATTTTTGACATCTGTATTTATTTATTGCTCATGGACAGTTTTGTGTGCAATAAAAATGCATGAAAATGTTACTTTATTATAATTATAATAAACTGCATGATTGATGATTCCACCTGAATGCCAAATATTTGTGTCCAAATAAATTTTGTACCAATATAATCATTATTAACATGTTGATACTCTCCTATTGCTCAATTACAATAGCAATTTTATGTACCATGAGTTTCACAGAATCACAGAATCATCAAGGTTGGAAGAGACCCTAAAGATTATCCAGTTTCAGTGTTTGTAGAAACACACATACTTCTGTTTTCTATGACAGCCTTTGGTAGGGCAAAATTGCACTTCCTAGAGGGTTATAAATCAAAATTATCTACTTCAGAGCGTGTTTTTGTTTGTGATGAACTAGTTTTAATCAAGTCCACACTTCCTTTCTGAGATTACTTTTGTGAGCACCAACTACAGTAAAGGAATATCAAATACATGGCTTCATTTTCCATATGTAAAAGATCCCTCATAGGATTTCATCTACTGATTCCTTTCTGCCAGTAAATTTCACCAGACATCTTCTACACAGAATTCAACCTATACTTTCCATATTTTGGTGAGACAACAAAAAAGAAATTAGTTTCCTAAAAACAGATGGGAGGACATAACTTCAAGGACTCACATATTCTGGATAATACATGAACTTATTTTAAAGATCTGATATGATAATTAAAGTTGTTTTATATAGAGATATATGATTTCATTACTATTCAGTTTTATAAGGCTCTGATCAATTCATAAATGATTTTCAGAAAGTTAATCAAGATCTGATTTGAAAACTTCAGGATAAATTCTAAAGCTTGGTAACTACTTTTCCTTTCAGGTTAATTTGCTCTTCAGTGACTGGTAAAGAATTAATTCTTATAGTGCAGGCACTGCAGATAAACACAGAATACAAAGGCATAGTCCCTATCCTTACTACAGATGCTTTATGACACCTTCAAACAATCATTTGACCCAAGATTTTTGTAAGTTAATGTCAAAGCTGGACTTTTAGGGTGCTGAACTCTATTAGGCTTTCATCAACTTGCGTTTATAAGTCAGTTTGAACTTTACTTACTGCACATTTCTTGCTGCCAATCTGTTTTTAAAAGTGTATGGCCACCTGCTCAGAGACCAACAGTACTTATTGAACATTGTAATATGCTGAGGTAGCTTTGGAACTGGCTCTTTGAGCAAGATGCTGGCCTAGGTAACCTCCACAAAAAACTTCAATTTTTTTTTTCTTTTGTGATTTCTACATTCTTCCAGTGCCATTTTACCCTGGTAAATTTAAGAATTACTGATTTCCACTGTTTTGGGGAGTTATTTTTTGTTTATTTATTTGTTTTTACATTTTGTAGGAAATTATGTGTTTTCACTAATGCAGAAGCAGCAAAATTTGAATAACTCCTGCTTCAATAAAATAAGACAGAACTAAATTCTCATTTTCCCAAGAGACATAGTATTAGGTAAAAGAGCCAATTAACATGAAAGAAAAATAATTCTGTGTTTTGAATTTTTAAATATCAGAATTGAAAAAATACTAATGCATGTAATTTGGAACAAAAATTGGTAGTTTCCTTTGAAAAGAAAAAAATGTCTGCATACCTATTTTCAAACTTTTTATTCCAACATAAATGTTATATTAAAAGATGAAGTTCCTTATGTTTCAGAATCTTTCAACTTAGCGAGGAAGAACCCAGCTTTCTTAAAGAAAAAAAAAATACTGGTTCCAGGAACTAAACTGTCTGTATATACTTATAGCTACACCCTTCTGTAACAAGCAATATATTTATATAACTACAGAAAATATAATCCTTTAATTAATTGGCTGTGACATAAATAGCATTGTTGGCAACTTTCTAGAATTAGAACAAACACTGATTTAAAACAAAAAATAAAAGAAAACTTATGTTTCCACAGATGAAAATGAAGTATGTTACAAAATAAGCACTCTGTTGTAAGGCAGGAAAATCTAGATGTAAGTAGTGTAACATCTATGCTCTGTGGATGAAAATACATGTTATATATATAAACCCACACATATTTATATGCAGTTTCATATATATTCTCCATGTTTCTATTTACTTTTCAATATTTCATAAATAGCTAATAATAAAGGCAATCCTTACATTGACCCATTTTATTTTAACTTTTTTTTTTTCTTTTCATATTGCAAACTACCTTGACTGAAATGCGAATTTCTCCCAATCCTCAGGATTAGTTCAGCACACAAGTGTTCTGGAATTCTGGCTATGTCAGCACGTCAGTAAATGGCTAAAAGAAGCAACACCACAAGTAAAAAGATGAAATCTAACCACAAATGATTAAGGACTGGGACTTCAGGATATAAAAACAGAAAAAAAGAAAACAGAAAATAAAAGAACATTCTCTGAAAAAGCATTGTTTTCTTTAGGAAATTTAATTTATTCATTCATAGCTTATGAAGAAGAAGGGTCTTGAGAAGTTGACCCCAGCAGCATTTTGGGACTGATCTTTCCACAAATATGAACTGTTTATGAACAATTTTGCCATTTCATGTTGGAATAGAAATATTAGTGTTTTTAGGAGATGCTTTGCTAATTTCAAATCAAAGTTAGTTATTTTGGACATTTATTTGTCTATTATTAATTCAATAATCTGTAGATTTCCAGTATCTTTCTGTCTGACCTCCTTTGTTTTTCTCAGAATTCAATTTATATCATGCTTGTATAGACATAATATATATTTACCATTCTTCTATTTTTAAATAGCTCCATCCAAGTTTCAAAAATTGTTAGTTTCCTCCTTTCAACAATCTTTTATTCTTTTCTAGTGTTGGGGGCTTTTTTACATACCTTGCCTCAAACGATTCATTCTGCAATGTAATAAAAATTCGAAGACTCTCATTTGTTTATCTTATCAAGTGAGTCTACAAGCCATGCAATTTATTCAGTGATATACTAGTTTGATGTGAAGAAATAAATGAGATTGTTACCTATATCTCTCTCTGAAGATAAAGACAATGGTTTCTTGCCTGAAAGTTTCCATTTTGTACAAAAAATACAAATAGACGTTTCAGAAAACATAGTTGTATAAAAAGAGATTTACTTTTGGAAATCAATTGTGATCAGGCACCTGGGACCTCTCAAAATTTTGATTAATCCCCTGTTTAGCTTCTGCAGAAATTTATCTGTCTTTGATGTTTATTCAAAGACAGGTGCAATGCAAATTCTAGTTGTTACTGTGTAGAAATAAATGGACTACTTATTGAAAAAAAAATACTACTTATTGTATTTATTTGAATGAGAATTTTAATATTCTTCTGATAATCTGTTATTTATATGTATATATAATTGTATATATATATATGCATGCACTTTCACAAACACCCACACCCACACACACACACATATAGAGATTAAAATTAGATAAAATGGATTAGACTCAACTGTCACACTGTCTACTATTTTATTTCAGGAATTCATGTTATATTGCAGGAAAGATATGTATACTTTTCTGCATTATGTATTCTACTTCACCTTTTTCACTGTTTCTGATAAGAAATATGTAAGAAGATGCTGAAAAGTCTAGCAATCTATAAAGCACTAAATGCAAATTATAACTAACCCAACATCTGTTGTATTTTTACCTTATTCAGTGTAAGTTATGAAATGGTTACGTATAATTTTTTTTAGACTTTAAGAAACTTTCAATTATATGTGTTTTCCAAATTTCTGAAAGTATATTCATGCAGGTCAATATACTTAAGGGCATATTTTTGACCTTACTTATAAATATAAAAATATTTTGGCAACTAAATAAACTCTAGACACTATTTTTTACAGTTATGTTGTATTTTGGATTTGAAACTGCTTGGCTAATAAATGCACCTTATTTTGAAAATAAAGTCCTCTGTATATGCTAATTACCTGTAGACCAGTTCTTTCTAATCTTACCAAAAGAAGAAATTATGAGTATCAGGAAACACACAAAATTTTATTTGCACCAAATTCTAAAACGCACACATACATAGTAATACTCATACAAAGACAATAAATTATGCATTTCTTATGACAACCAGTCTTCACTTATATTCAGTAACTATTTTCATAATCATTGACTAAGTGGTACTCAAACAAATTGAGGTATACTCTGTTGTGAATCACCTGATCACCCATCTCAGTGTAAAGAGTTCTATTTGAGTGACTTGCATCCAACTATGCCATTTTTCTGACATTTGAGGTCAATACATAACCTACAGTACTTGAATTTGCTGCTGCATATACCAGAATCTAGTACCACTTTGGTGCACTGAAGTAAACTTGGATTTATCCCAAAACTACTCAGAGAAATGTCCAGATTAAGGTTTTTTTGTTTTGTTTTTTTTTTTTTTTTTTTTTTTTTTTTTTTTTTTTTTTTTTTTTTTTTTTTTTTTTTTTTGTTTTTTTTTTTTTTTTGTTGGGTTTTTTTTGTTTGTTTGTTTGTTTTGGTTTGGTTTGTTTTGATTTTTTTGGTTATTTTTCTTAATTAATTAGAATTTTTTGCTGGAACTTCATGCCTGCACATACAGCCCTGCCCTAATAAAATATAATTATAGCAGCAGTTTACACAAGAGAAAATAAAGAAAAACTTGAAAGCCCAAAAGACACACACACACATACACACACACACACACCCTCACACACACACACACAATTCCTCCCAGTCTTAAAAGTCTTTTTCAAATACAAAAAGTACTTGAAAAAAAAAATCCATCTAGGGGACTTGTATTTCTCCAGAGATGTAGATATCTAGTCCTCTGTGGATTAGGTGGGCTAAATAGTAACTCTAATCACTCTCAAAGTGATTGATACTAATTAATGAAGTAATGGAGATATATATACAAAAATAAGAAATATTGGTCCACTGGGAAAAGATCTATAACTTACAGTTTCCCTAAGAAATTTAATATCTGACAAATTATATCAGATGATATAAAAACATATCATATTTTGAAGCATGTCTTACATGCAGAATTATGCATGTAGAAGGGAGTGTGAGATGCTTTAAGACATTGGTCATTTTTCAATATTTATCCCAATTAATATGGTTTCTTTGGGGTTTTATTTGTTTATGAGTTTGGTGGCTTCTTTTTTTTTTTTGTTCAGAGCAACTGTGACTTCTGTTTTGCAACACAAAGCAGAGTTTGCACATCAAGTGCGTATCATTTGATACACAAAGTTAAGTTAGATGACAGTGCCAGAGAATGGGCAGTCCATGGGGTTTGCCTTCTGTCAGATTTACAACATATATATCACTTAATCACAGAATCACAAAATCTACTGGGTCAGAAAAGACCTTTGAGATCATGGAGTCCAGCCTATGACCTAACACCACCTTGTCAACCAGACCATGGCACTCATCCAGTCTTTCTTAAACACCTCCAGGGACGGGGACTCCACCACCTCCCACACTGTGTCTAATAAAAGGTAAGAATGGCTTCATTGAAGACAGCTTTTTGTGAAAACAATAATTTCTTGTCAATTTCCTTGTGAGCTTTTAAGAACTTCAAGCCGTTGCCTGGAAATAAGCTGTCAACAGGGAGAAATTTATCTGGGATACAGAATAATTTAAGGAATTAAGATAGTTTTTAGATGTACCAGTGAGAGAGTTTTCCAGCATTCATGAAGATAGAAACATGTTATATCCTCTTCTTCCCACCTAGGTATACCTTTTCCATTGATATTCCTCTTTATGATGCAGTGATGTGGGCTTGCAATAATGCTTATTCTGAAAAGCTTACACAATAGGTTAATCATTTTCTGTATACTGTGTACCATTTATGAAAGAAAAAGTAAAATCATTGCTAGCTGACGCTTATCTTTAGAACTTCCTTGGATGGAAAAAGACACCATTTCAAATGTAAGGTGTTTATATAGTTTGGTAATATAGTCTGGTAAGGTAGTTTAGAATTTTTCAGAAAATTGCATTTAAATGTCTTTATAAATGAGCAATACTACTTAAACATGCACATATTGCTGCAATGAATTTCAGTAATGAGAGCTGTGGATTTTTTTCATAAAGCATCACAGTAATAAGACTGTTAAAAATACATTTAAATGTTGCAATAAAAGTACTACACATCTTTTTCTGTGGTGTAATTTGTTAAAATCTTCCATTACATTTGACAGCCCTCCATTCACTCTCATTTTAGTTAATAGATATAGGGTACTCAATTTCTTGCCCTCTGAGAAAGTACTGGCAACATGTTCTGACCTATAATCTATACTTAAGGGTTCAGTAGCTATTTAGGAATGTTCATGGAGACTTTATTAATCTCTAATAAACTCAGCTCTTCCACTTCATTTCGTGGTTGAATGTAACAGTATTTGCTTTCAAGACTAATTATAGAAGGCAGAGCAGAACAGTCAAAATTATGCCCCTGGCATAATTACAATAGACTTTGTTTATTTTCATGCCTTTAAACACCATTCAACTATGCAATAGCTTCCTTTTGTCCTGGATATTTGTTTCTGAGAACTGACATTTAAATTACTAAACAAAAAAATGTTAAAGTGAGATGGCAAGAACAATTTAAATCTGATTGTAAGAGCAGCTAAAGCTCCAATTTAGAGAACAGTCGGAAAAAATCAAAAGAACCAAAACAAACCCAAGATTGGTGGCAAAATACTCTACATAAAGGTTTATTTGAAAGCAAATTTTCTATAGGAGGGGTCTTGTCTGTGTTCAGTGATTATTTTACTATTATAAAAAGAGCATATCTCTGAAAACCTTATGTCTTCCTTTTTTATACAAGTTTCTCTTATACACAATATTTACAAGACAGGGAGTACAAATGTACTCTGCAGAGGATACTGTACAGAGCAACTAGAGTAGTAAAACACTTAACCTCTCCCATTTCTGTTACAGAGAGGGAGACTAAAGTATGAGCCTAAGGGGCCCTATAACAATAAAATAAGAGCAATAGCAGTCCTGGTGTAGTTCTGCAGTACAGATTAAACTCCTGAGACATCATCTGAGCAGATGTGGTAAGTCTTAATACTTTGGTAAGAGCAAATATTGCATGAAGTCTAGTTCACATATGTAATTCCAGTCCATGCTTTTTGAACAAGACAAACTTTTTTTATGCTTGCCTCAATTTTCAAGCACCTAGAAAGAGAACTAAACATAGTGGTCAAGTTAATTTGAGTATATAAACTACTTTACTATCCAAAAACTGAAGATGTGATGGGTTTATTATATTATTCATTAATTCCAAATAACTTGGAGGATTAAGGACAACATACTATGTACTATATAATACATTAGGGTAAACAAGACTCAAATGCCCAGGAAAGGTTATATTTCTCTTTTGTTTCTTTAATCCACTAATTCAAAGATAAAGAATTTACCTAAGATCAGAGATTCTAATGCAAACTCCAGTTTATGGATTTTGCAGCTCTCCTAAAGGGCTTGGAATACACAAACTAATAACATCACTTTTCATTTTGTAGTACCTTTCATCTGAAGATCTTAAAGTGGTTTTCAACTTCAGTGAAGCACCCCCTAAAACAGCAAGTGATATACATGAGGGACATACAGGAATTTGTTCAACCCACCATTAGTCATTGAAGTTTATCTCTCTCATTATTCTTTAAACACTTGTGACAACACTGTAGCAAAATTCCATTAGCTGAATACTTCCCCCTCCTCTGTCCTGTATTTCAGTTTTGAAGTATATTCAGTTAAAAATTCTGGAATTCACATAGGCATCATACAACTGAGTCATAATTTGTGTAAAACACCAGGATTAGTGCCCTCGGATGATGAAAAATGTCAAGAAATCTGAATTAACATATGTGGCTAGAAACTAATTTCTGTTTTTCTTCTCTAAGAGAAATAAAACCAGATTAATCCAGGAAAGCAAATTAATTGAAAATTGTACTACACTGTGCCAACCAGAGATGTTGGATTCCTGTGGAACTGGAAATAAGGTAGAAGGCTAGAAACATTTCTAATATCTCAGGCAGAAAGAACATTTGTTTATAAAGTCTTTTTACAAAGGCAAATAATCTTCAGTTGTGTAGATGACTATTTGAACTTTGTCCATGTAAATATGATGACTGCAATTTAGCCATTTTGCTACATATATTTTAAAGAAAATATTTAATTAACTAACGAAATAATGATTCTAGAGGCATTTCTCTGCCATAATGGCAAAAGTCATATAAGGACATACAGATAAGTTATAGTAATACAGAATGGATTAAGACATGTCTCTAAAGTCCATATAATTTGAAAATATCATTGGTAAAGCATTTTTAGACAAAATAATTGGTTTAAGCATCTTGAAAATAAACACATAATAAAAACCTTTATTTTTTTTACCCTTCATGTCAGTATTCCAATATGCAGAAGGATACATTTTTCTACTCCACTTGTCCCTTTTTTCTCAGATTTACGGAGATCACATTCAAACACGGCAATGAACGTTATGCACACATCACAGATTAGATCTGAGGGAGCTGGCAAGCCAATGTCACACAGTGTGTTGACATGAAAAGATGTTCTCTTAGATTCTGGAAGCAGGTTAGCCACGTGAATATCTTAGAATTGTTAATCAGATGACAAGTTAATAAACTTAGTTCCAAATTGGGAAACTTGGTAGTTTGCTACTTTCTGCAATATAGACAAATTTATTTTTCTTAATAAAAAGAGTGCAATATAAAATTTTCCTGTTGCTATCCTTATAGAAATCCACTGTTAACACTGACCTCAGGAGTGAAGCTCTATTATAAGAAAAGTCTACTGCAATGTTATCTGTTAGACACTACTGCCTTGTTAATTATTCTATACTAATTATCACTGGTTCCCAAATACTCGCACTGTGAGGACACGGAACAGACGCAAATGACAAGGGAAAAATAATAATTGTGGTTTTTTAAATGTTTGATTTATTTGTAAGGCCGTAGTGCTATTCAGTTTTAATATTATGAGTAGCTATGGGTTTACCACATAAACCAAATGTATGATTTTCATGGATGCAGAGCATGCTGTCTTATAACAACAACAGCTCTTAGACAGAACTACTGTCTTCTAAAAACTGTACTTTCTAAGTCTCATATTTTTAACAATCATTAAAAGAAAAAAAAATATTATATTTATCCTTTCAGTTGGGGAGTGTGAGCCTTTACTCATATACTGTAACCTACTGGAAACTGTAGTTTTTAATGTTCTCTTTTGCCAGATAATATAAACAGTCAACCAATTGTCATACTGATCAGATATGTTTAGTCAATTGCTCCAGCAGCCACCTGAATGTCCAGATTTTCTTTGAGATGTGAATGTTATTTTTTCCAGGGCATGAGCAACCTGGTCTAGCTTCATAGTTGACCCTGCTGAGGTGAGGATGTTCTGAGGTCCCGCTCAACCCAGATTAAGCCCAACCAGTATGGTTCTGTAATTCAAAAAGTAGAGCCATTTGTTGGATTTACTGGGTTTCATATTTATTAGCATTTTGAGTAAAAGAGACCCACCAGAGTGAACAGGGTGCCTTTAAGAAAGCAACTGTATTATGAAACCTCCTAGTTTAAAAAAAACCCGGAAACAAAAACCCAACCAAACCCTAAACTAAATGAAAAACCCAAAGCCTAATAATGAATCCTCAAAACCAACCGTACCAAAGAGCCAAACCAGACTACACATGTACCACCATATTCTAAATTTTAAGGTCATCTAGAGAAGCTATTTCAAGAATTAGAAAAATAGTATAGAACAGATTGCCTATTCCTAGTCAAAATAAACAAATCCATATTTATCTTACTTCACAGTAACAGCTTTCCTGTGTTGTTCATACAGGGTTGTTTTTCTTGATGCGTCTGGCTGGAAAAAATGTTTTATAAATTCCTCTGCATCACTGTTCCTTCTAGATTAGTGTGAAGGAGATTTTACTTTTCTTTTTGTTTTTGTATTTTCTAGTGGCCTTCATGCAATCTCTTTAAAATGCTTTTTCTAACACATCTGGGATAACTAATCTGGTTCTTGAAAGGAAAATCCCTTCAGCAGCAAAATCTCTGCTCTGAATTGGTAACATTTGCTGCACTGGCCACACTCTGCTTAACAGCTTTAATCACTTTCCTTGGGGTCTTATCTTGGATCATAACTTTAGCAATCATTGCCAAGCTTTGATTTACTGGATAGAACTAAACCTGTCCCCATTATGTGGCTTATATTCTCTACCCTGCCTGTCATCTCTACTCTTCATGGAGAAGCATTATAATGTGAGGTTTTTTGTTTGATCTGAGATCCTGTACATTATCTTGAGCATTATTAAACTCCTCTGAAATATACAGCATTTAGTTCTACATTTTGCTGTTCTTCATCTTGTTATCAAATGTGTCTGCTTCTACAAGTTGTCTTAAGTGTTAATTCAGTTGTCAGACAAAATATGTTTATAAAAAAGTACAAATTTACAAGTGGAAAGAACACCAGATACATTTTTGGCAATGGCAATGAATTTGGGACAAATCTGTATTGAGAGGCCCTCAGTAAAAATATGGAACAATATTTATAACTTTAAATTAGACAAATATTCCATGTTCAGTGTCCATTATGTCTGCATTTACTTTACTTATTTCAAGTTTAGAAAGAATATTCTCTGACTGCATTATTTTGAGGCAACTCTTGTTAGCGCTCTGAAATGCATCTTTCAAGAACATTGTTTTTAAGCCTGCTTTATTGAGGACATGGAGATGTTCCCATGTTGCATGTCAGCAAATATACGTTCATCTTTTGCCCACCACTGACAAAGTCGAGTCACCAATTCTGTGCCTCTTAGAATTGTCTTTTTTGGGCTTATTTTTATCCCAGACTCCAGTCCTGATGTGTTTTTTTCTGGAGAATGAATCACAGCTATTTTAGCAAACCTACTTCAGTGAAGGAAATTTTAGTGGTGTACCATGAGCATATACTGACTTCATACATGCACACAGTCCTGGTGGGCATTAACTTTTGAGTGCTGTCTCTACAAAGGCCTGACTTACAGGCCAGCTGCATTTTGTGATACTCTGTACATTAGTGTTATGGTAGAAATAAGAACCAAGAGGGACTTTGCTCCACCCCAGCAAACCCAGATATCACCTAAAAGCTGATTTGTCCCAGCTTCCATCAGGGACAAAATTTTCCATAAACATTTATTCATTTTCCATCTCTGTTCCAAAAATACATTAATATATTTCAGTTTTATATGTGCTTTGGAAGCATATGTACTGTACTTCCTATTATCACCCTTTGTCCACAGTGAGACCGACAAACTTGCTTTAGGAATGTGGCGCTTTCAAAAAGCACAAACTCTGGTAATTACCCAGCTCTGGTATCTCCCTTAGTAGACAGACATGGCTATAAGATATTTTCTCTCATAGAAGCTGATGTTCAACATTCAGGCATAAGATATTCAATAGCAATTAGCTTAATGAAGAACCTTCATTAAAATTATGGGTACATAAAATTAGTATATGAATTTCAGTAGAGAGGTATTTTAAATGCAGACTCTCATCAACGCTGCTCACTTAGCCACATTTTTACTCTTTGAGCGAGATTTTTTTTTTCCTTCACCCTCACAGTAATCTTTAAGATAGTGATCAGTGATAGCTTTGATTCATCTCCCCCAGACAGGTGAATAATCACAACATATCATCAGGAGTATCTGACAGTATTGAAGATGGCCTTCTTACTTTTGTTATCTTACCAGAAATTGCTGTTGGAAACATAACTTTTAGCTTTTTTCAAGGGTTAAGTACATTCAAAAATGTGTTCTTTTTAGTAGAGTCTCTAAGGTTTTGATGAAGTCTCAACAGTGGTGGAAAGGACCAGTTTCCCTCCCTTTCCAACTACTGATAATTCACTTATGAGCTCAGGCAATCAAGTGAGACAGTTCAGCTGAGAACATAACAGCAGAGATTTGTTTTCTGATAATTTAGTTCTCTGAATGAATGTACTGTGGGGGCAGAGGAGCATCAATGCTGGGACAAGGGCAGGCAATTGGTGTTAAGGAGTTGGGAGCAGGAGCAGGAGGAGTGAAGTGCCCCCTTTGTCATCAGCTCACCACTGCAGTGGCTCAGTTTCCCTTGGTGCTGCTCTTTCACTTCTCTCTTCTCTCTAGAGTCTTTGGCTCACACACAACTTTCTACTGTCTGCCTGACCTCACTACACAGGGACATGTTTTTTTAATTCACTCCTTCCTCTTTTATTTTGCAGCTTTGTAGCCAGACTGACCGCCTGAAACTAATTGGAAAGTTCATCTATACACAGTCAGTGTCATGGCTTATAACAACATCCCAAGTGTTTGCTAGACTGAACCACAGTTTGCTTTCTCTGCTTTTTTTTGCCTTCAGCATTGTTGATTTAGCCTAGTAAAATTATGAATTCAAGATCCCACTAAAAATGCTGATATCAAATATTTATCAGTTATTAGAGAGCAGTCCCTATTCTACCCCAACATTCAATTCTTTTACCATGTCTGTGTAACAGCAATCAAATAAGCACTCTTCCAATGAAACAGTCATTCTTGTAGGAACGCAATACTAAATTTATAATAACTGGTAAAATAATATGTGGATACATTCTTAAGAAGTCTAAAATTATTCAGAAAAATAAATAATCACCCACAGTCAAGGGCTCATAATTCTTAGAGGAAACCAAGCATCCTGTTATGTGTGGTAATGCAAAGTGATGGACTGAAGAGATCAGGATATTTTCAAATAAAGAAAGCTGAAGAAGGTTTATGGTCCTGTCTGTTGTTTCAACCACTACTGCCAAATTCATGCTATAACAAATTTGCTTTCCCTGGGTGTACTCTTCTGTGCTCAGATTGCACATGTATAGCAAACCAATATGCTTCCTCTGAGTTCTCTAAATTGGCTACAATTTTCTCCCTTGGTTTGCAAATGCCTCCACTCTGTTGACATCATATAACAATATGGCTTGCACAAGATCAACATTAAAATTATATGATTATGGGCCATTTTGTCAAAGAGCAAGCTCTTTTCAGATATTTTGGTCTATATGTCCTTCCCAGATAACCTATGATAGCAAAATGTGGTTATGCTTTTTTACTTTTGGAACAGATTATTTTCATTATTTTATTTTATTTTTTAAATAACTTCCATTTTAAGCTCTTCCCCTCCTTAATGTTTTCCAGGATTTATGAGTATCTTGGAAACTCTAGAAGAACAAATTTTAAATGCAGGTTTTTTGAGTAATTAGTAATGTTTTAAGATTATCTGGACCAACACACAGTCTAAAAGATCATTTTAATAGTTTATCAAGACATTAGGACCAGGTCCCATGCTGAATTCTCTTGGAACAAAAAATTAATCTTAAATTAGTCCTGCAGGGGCTGATGAAAATTCCAAGTATGCATCAAGGACACTGTCTTTACAACATCACTGACTGCTGAGAGTGTACTTTTTAAATGTGTCTTACACTGTTTTCCTTTGCATATTTAACTTAGTGAAATTGTGCCTCTAAGTGCACAAGATCTATTTGAAAATACCAGGTATATAATTTATATTGGTTGAGAAACAAGGAAGTGGGATTTTCTGAGCTTCAGAGAACCTGAATGTCTTTGCATTACTCATGACTAAACATTACAGCATATGTCTGCACTCCAGGGCACAGCACAGAATAAAGGTGTGCCAGTTTGTCTTAAAATAGCTTGAGCATGTGCTTGTGGCAATCTAACCCCCACAGCATGGAGCACAGTGAGGGCAAATTTATCCAACTTCTCAGCTTGATCTGTTACACAGTACAGACAGAGTAATAAATATAGATTGTTAGGAGTTAAAATAACTATTTCATTTGATATGTATTAGGAAAAAAAAATAAAGTAACTCCACTAAAGCTTCGGGAAAGAATTGAAATAAATCAATAACTGGCAACACTGGTAATTATAACAGAGCTTGCATAGCTTAGAAACAGACATCCTCACAAGCAAATCCAGGTTTACAATTCCTTACAAGGCTACAGATGAATATATTTCAGAAGAGACCAGGGGGGTTATTTGTCTCTGAATATGTAAAATTCTGTCCCTTGTGCTGATTACAGGGATGGTAAAACTATTACAGATCTGGTCTGT
Organism: Geospiza fortis; assembly: GCF_000277835.1. Taxonomy (NCBI): domain Eukaryota; kingdom Metazoa; phylum Chordata; class Aves; order Passeriformes; family Thraupidae; genus Geospiza; species Geospiza fortis. Next base: position 2,108,086 of record NW_005054350.1, on the reverse strand, counting down.
TACGAGCTTACAGCCTGTCACAAATGCCAGGACAAAACATGTTCAAGAGGAAGTTCCTTAGAATTCCTTAGTTCTTTTCATCTTCCAGGCTTTACACATTTAAAAACGAAGGCATTGTTAGTACATAAAAGGAACTACACCAGATCACAAAGGAAAACTTTGTTATCTTCAACACTGACCTTTTTCAGGACAAATGTGTGTATTCATTATGACACATTGTTAAATGAGAATTTCTGTTGCATATTTTCAGTTGCTTTTAAGCAGTTTGCCCTGGGATTAGTCTTCCTGGAAAATGTCAGTAAAATGTGATGAAGAATTGGTGTGAGGGATAAAATATTCTTCAAGGTAGAAAATAAGCATTTTATAATTTCTGTAAAGTTCTGACCAAAAGTGGGTGCTTTGCTAATTTCTATAAATCTAAATGCATACAAATATGAAAGGGAATTAAAATGTGGTTTAATAGCTTTGTACCTTAACTACACAAATAAGGAGAAAAAAAATCTGGTTTTTTGGAATTCATAGAATTCATGTTGAAGGTTGAAAATTTTAGAGACTTGACCGGACAGGAACCTGATTTGGGAAATGAAACCAATCTGTGCTGTGTGAATGCAAACCAGAAAATTAACAGAGGAATATATAAAAAATAAAAGGTGTGAAGGAATCGGCAGAAGGAAAATAAGTTTAATACCAAGAGACAGGCAGAAGCACAAAGGAATGCCAAAATCAGGATCTATAAATCTCGTAAATCCCTCTTTGTAGAGTTAACTGTCAAAAATGACACCTCCTTTTCCATCAAAAATTGTCCTGCTCAACAGACAGTGCATTATGGCTTACATTTGTTCCACTGAGAATGAACTCAGTGTTCATTTCAGTGGAGACTGTGCTTCCAAGGAATTTTGAGGACACTTTGCAAAATCATTTTCCTCTTTTCCTTTTGATAATCCAGGAAAATAAAAATAGAAGGCTATATTAAACAAAGTACCTCAATGAAACAAATATGATTACAAATGGCTGCCTCTAAACAAGGAAGTGACAGAATTACAGCCACATGAACAAAATATCGCACTTTAAGCTAATTAAAATTGACATCAGATATTTTCAAGAATTACATATTATTGGACAAATTTCAGTCTGAGATGTGGTAAACTCAGATGCTCCTGAGAAACATTTTTATACCTTTCTGCCTTACATAAAAATACTTTTCTATCTAAGAATACTTACAAAACAGGCAGGCCTTTAAAACCATTGAGGAATTGTGCAACGCCCTTTCCATAAGTTTCTTATTCTAAAAAGTTATGAACTCAGAAATAGTTCTTGTACCCCAAAGCTACAGATGCTCAGTAGGAATTTTGCTTTAATGCCTCCTTCTCAGTTTCTAAAATGCTGGACAATGATATTAAACCATAAAGACTTTTTTCCCAAACACATTTAATCAGTTATTTTTAATGTTGATTTCCAATGACAAATATACAAGTAAATTCTTTTTTGGCATAAGCTAATCTTAAATTCATTAAAAAAACCCAAAACCCAATGTTCTATTGCCAGGTAGTAGATGCCCTCACTGTGTTTATTGCATTTTTATTGCATTTTCCTGTTATGCATGTTGATAAATAAATCTGTTCCTTTGGTTAAACAGCAATATTTATGTGTAGAAGTATGTACATTGACAACAATGTCCTCTGAAAACAATTGTTGTCTCTCTTCTGATGTGACAATGGACATAAATTAGTAGACAAGAGTAGAGAAACCAAAATATATCTGACTTTGATGTTTTCTTTGTGCATTTCAAGGATGTTTTAAGCATTAATTGGAGACAACGCAGGCAGATGAATGTTTTATTACTGGAATAGTACTTGAGAAAACAAAACAAAACCCAAAATGAGAGTTTACTTTTTGAAGTTCACCAGGAACTTAAATTAAGGAGTGATACCAGACAAAGAAAGAAGCTCCTAACAAGCAGGCAGTCACTGGCCAGAGGAGCTGTGGCTTTGCCTCAGGCCCTTCATGCAGTCAGTGATGAAGTGCCAGGAAATGGCTGACCTAGGGATCACTATTATTCTTAATAGAAACAGTTATAAATAAATCTGAGAGCATGAAGGCAAAAAGGCTGAGATGTACATTGTCAGAAGAGAAGACAATTCCAGTCTAGTCTCTCTTGCACTAGTCCTGGAACACTGTTACTCCACAGATACTGAAGAAGCCACATTTAATTCACACTGGGTTGAAATTGAAGTGAAACCCTTTGCAAGCTGGTTTGTTGATAGTTTTGGCAGTTTTTTTATTTGGAAGACTGTGATATTTTATTGTGATGTTGTAGTGATGCTTGTTTTTTGGTGGGTTTGGGTTTTTTGGGGCTTTGGTGTTGTTTTTTGATGCTGGTTTTTGTTGTTGTTTGTTTCTTTGGGTTTTTTTTTGTTTTTTTTTTTTTTAAGTTTAAGGACCAAAGGTACTAATACTGAAAAACTCAGTTTCACTGCATTTCACTTGATTTGAACTTAACTCGGCTTCTGTTTAAAATAATAAATGGAGAAATCCTAATTTCATAGAATCATAAAATCATAGAATGATTGGGTTGGAAGGGATCTTAAAGATTATCTCATTCCAATCCCCTGCTTTGGTCAAGGACACCTTTCAATAGACCAGGCTGCTCAGGGCCCCATCTAGCCTGGGGATTTCATAACGCATAGTAGATTAATGTACAAATAAGGCTATTGCTCATTTTTAACTTTAAAGGGGCTCAGTATCAAAGTGGAAGTTTTACTTCCCTGACTTTTCACCACTGAAGCTCAATTAATGAACAACATGGGTGAAACAAGACACTGGACAAGTGCAAAAGAAATTCCACCATAATGTACAATTCTTGTTAATGAAATTTTTAATTCTTGACTGGCTTTGTACAGACTCAGAACACAGAATGAGTATTCATTGCCATGTAATGAGGGAGAAAACTTGCTTCTCCTTTGTCCTTTTTATTTATTGAAGGTATTTCTTTTATTCTCTCATTTTCTCAAAAATTGTTAAATTGGTTCCCTAGAGTTAATGAAAAAAGTTGTTTATTGCCATGGTGAGAAAGAAGAATATGACAACTACTGCTTTTGTTCTCAGACTCAGTTTAGGAAATTGTTCTACTGCTGATCAGGAAATCCTTAGTAAATTAAATCTTGATATTCTTTAAGCAGATATTGCCAGCCAGGCCAAAATTGTCTTGACAAAAATTAGGTAAAACCAAGACCACTGCTGAATGGGTTGTATTCTTTCCTTTAATTCTGATTAGAAGGCTTTGAAGAGAAAGGGTAGAACTGTTTCTTCCTTCATCCTACTCACGTTAACCATTAAGGAACTGAACCTAACTCAAAGAGGTAGATTCAAATGAAACATAACTTAATTCTTCTTCCAGGGCAAGTGATATTGTTGACATTACAATCAATTATACTGGCTTTACTTAAATGATGTCTTATTATTGGATTGTAAAACAAAATTCAAAAAATACTCTGACATTTGAGTGTACTCAGAGAAAGATGTAGTCTAATGTTTTTGTATATCCCAGAATAGCGCCCTGCTTCTGTTTCAAGAGATTCTATATTTTTTTAGTGATTAGCATTTCTTTATTTTCTACACATATTTTCATTTATGCATCCATTACAATAAAGTAGGCAAGGAAAAAGAAATACATGTTAAACACACAAGTGTTGTCTAGTTTGCATTATCTTTGTGTTTAATCTCATTCCTTGGATATATATTGTGAAAGCGAAGATGAAATGTGAGATTAAAAAGTGGTGGTCTGTGCCTAAAGGACCTTAAACTGTTCTGCACATTTATTTTCTTGCACAATTCTAGCTATCTCTTGTGGAATCTCCTTTTCTGAGCTTCTTAAAAGTCTGAGAGGAGACTGTCCCTACAACAGCTGTCCAAATGTTGCAGTTAGAAACATTTAAGCACCTTGCTGCTATAAATTAAAAACTTCCACAAAAGAGAAAAGATTTAGGCAGAATATGATTTTATTTAGATTTCTAAACAGATATGAGAAATTAACTTAAAATTCATGTTGTTCTTTTTTTTTTCTGAAATGATAGCAAGCCTTAGTAAAAGTTGTCTCTATTTAAAACAAACAGAAAATCCACCTTTCTTTTCCACTCCTGTTAGAGCTCACATTAGAACTTGTGACAGCTATCATGTGATTAGCAGTGTGTATCAACACAGATATAGCATCAAAACAATTAATGTAAATTTCTTCCATACCTGTTCTCTGTGTATTGAACTTGTTTCATTGCATGATATGAAAAACAAGGCCCGCGGAAGTTACCACAACCTCTCTTTTTTTTCAGAGGTAGAACATAGTTGATTGTTCTCTGCCAAAATAAGATATTTATGTTTAAAAGAAAAGAAGGGCCTGAACACTATTTTTAGGGGGGACTCTGATTTTGCTGGTTTTGCTTCTTTTTTTTTTATTTCCCCCATTTGCTTTTTCCAAGTTGTTCCATTTATTGTTTCAGGAAGCCTTCCTAACATTTCTCTCAATTGTTTCCCCATTCCTGAGCACACTATCTGGGATTTTTCTGGCCTTTAAATCATGGCAAAACCTGAGCATGTGTTAGGTTCTTTTTTCTACCTACTACCTTCCTCACCACACATGCACATAGCTGAATCTGAAAAAGTGACATTTTGGTTATCCCAAACACTGGAGAGGCTCCATTACCTCTATGACAAAAAAAAAAAAATTACAAATTTTTCTTTCTCTTTTTTTTTTTTTTGGGGGGGGGAGGGGGTGTTGGGGACGGCCTGGTGTAAACTCATAACAACATGTATCTAAGGGCATGAAACATTTTTAATTTCAGAACGTTATGAAGAGAAATATCTAATATTGACTAGGAGCTCATGCAGAATTCTAAAAATGTGCAAAACAAAAATTTTGAATTTCATTGCCTGTTCAAAATAAGCTAGTATAGATTAGTTATGGTTAGCTATATCTTTATTTATTCATTAGCCATAATACAAATACACTTCTTATTCCAGATCTTAACTTTTCCTCAGTTTTCACCAGGAAAAAAGGCATCTTGAAAATAAGCAGAATACAATTTAAATAAAAACCAAAACAGCACACTAGGAAAATATTTGATTTCTGAAATAGTTAATATATAGGATGTATTACAATGATTTATCATTAAAATAGGATTTACCATTGAAAGTAGGACAAAAACAACTGAAATGGTGCTAACATTTAAGAGTTTTGTTGAGGATCAAGAGGTTCAGAATAGGAGTGTGAGCTTGAGACAAATCTTGTCAAAAGACACATCAGCCTGTCAATGCTTTAGAGAATATTTGTTTAACAATACTTCTAAATTAACTCTCATATCCAAGTGACAGAGTTAAATATCATAATTGAAAAGCAAACTGAGTGATAGTCTTTATGCATGTCCATTGTAATTTTATTTCTTTATCATGCACTAACAACATTCTAAAACTAGGATTTGGGAATTACTTAGGAAATAATAGCCAAATCTAATAATTTTTCAAAATGTATTGAATATCACACACAGCCCACAGCAAAATCATATAAAAATTAAAAGCACACAAGGAGCTTGAAAAAAAGATTTTCAAATGCACTTCTCCCTTTTGTTACTAATAACCTAAAAAAATTCCTGTTTTCATATGTATCAAACAGTAACTTGACTAATATGAGAGCCATGAGACATTCTGTACTAAAGATTATTTTTTAAATTTTTTTCTCATTTCTATATTCAATACAGCTTTTCACTAACAATGCTTCAATTTTTTGTGTGGTCATATGCCAACTGCAAATAAAAAAATGTTATTGTCATGGAAAAACATCCACATTAAATAAATAATAATGAGAAAGTTATGAAAATGATGATAAACAGAAGGCCAGAGCAGAGATTACTGTACAGAAAACTAGCAAAAAGGACTGATGTTGGCATAATGTAGATTAAATGGCCTTAATATATAGCATCCTCAGGGAAGAGTTGGATCCATTATGCTGTTGCATGTTTGACAATGGTATCTTAAGGATCTGGTTTTCTTTTGTATGACACATAATCACACCAAGATAAAGAATTTTGGATATTTAGGATCTCTCTAATCATGCAGGGGCAAAAAAAATGTGAGGGGAAGGACAGAAATACAGCCAGAAGCAAAGCAACTAATCCTTGCAAGAGCCCAGACAGGAGCAGGACCCTTTACTGACTCAGTATCCCATTCTCAAGATCATGCAGATG
>NW_005054350.1:2096231-2101843 GCF_000277835.1 Geospiza fortis | reverse complement strand
TAGGGAAAAATAAATATCTATTCTAGTTAATAAGTGCTGAGTTTACTAAATGAAATGAAAGATAATAAGAGGGAAAGAAACAATTATTATGATGACAGAGAAATAAAAGCTAATATTAAAGATAAAGATAATTATTTCTATTATTCTGGTAATAAATGCAGTTTAATTTCCTGTTTGGCCACACTCCCTTTTTATTCATCTATTTCTGAAAACACATCATATTTTTGTATTTTCTGGCACCATTAATGATGACTGAAATCAGGGGGAACAGATTTATGACAAGCTTTTGCATTAATCTGTCTTGTGGAGTAGATTAAGTCCCAAAAGATGAGGTATGATTGAATTTTCGTTTAGTAGCCCCCTGTTATGGTATTTTGTAAATATTTTAGACTAATTTATTTCTCTGCTGCATTAGTGGTCTGGTGTTCCATTAAGTCATGAGAGTAAAGCAGATGCCAGCCTTTGTAAGATGAATATATATGAGTACAGTTTTGGTACTCAGTTTCTCTGAAAACATTTGTTTGGAACATATTCCTTCGCCCAGAAAAAAAAAACAAAAAAACAAAAAAAACCCAACCAAACAAAAAACAAACAAACAAACAAAAAAAAAACCAAAAAAAACCCAAAAAAAACCACACACAAAAAAACAAACCAAAAAACCCACTAAAATTATAATATCCAGCTGATTCTGCTCCAAAACAGTATTTCAGATTCAAGCACTAAATGGGCAAGAGCTGATTATGGTAACACACTGAAAGCAGAAAATGTTCCAATAAAAGCAGAAAGAAAAATAGAAATTATGGTCAATCCAGTAATAAAACATAATAATTCCATTTGTTCTCTTCTTCCTCAACTTACTAAACAAAAAGATTCAGAATCTGTCAGGTAAAAATGTATGTTTAATGTAAAGAATTCATCTAATTACTAGGTAAAAATCGAGCCTGCATTTTGCTTGTGAGTCCCAGGATACAATGACTGACATATCTATTATGTGTACTACTACTGATAAACTATCTTTTTAATTCAGTTTTTCGCACAAATCTACTTTGATAGAACTGAACATGCTTACAAGGCATATAATTCCTTCTTACACAGAGTATAATTACTAAAGGAATTACTGATCTAAATCTACATAGTCATTAATTGAAAAAGCTCATCTTTCAACAAAGAACATTCTAATAACCTTCAAACCCAGATGGCAAACTTCACTTTAACATTTTTTTTTAATTTCTTTTTTTGTTTACACCTCTTTGTAGGTTCCATTTCCATGGCTATATTTGCTGAAGTTGTCAGACCTTTATTTTATGATAAACTTTTATGTCTTTGTTCTAATGCACAAAGGGGTTTCAAATGCAACGCTTTATTTATTTTTCAAAGCTCAAAGCTTCTTAAAAGCCTCTGATGGTTTTTTGTGGGATTTTTTAGTTTGTTTTGTTGTTTCTTTTCCTTCCCTCCCTCCTTCCCCTCTCTCCCTTTCTAGCAATCAGCAACAATGGACCTCTTGTGATGCTCAAAATACAACTTCTTTTCTTCCTTGGTGTCAAAGAGTCTGCCTTCTGAGTGACACTTGTGATGACTCTAAAATGAGATGTGCAGTTGGGGTTATTTGGCACTGAAAAGCTTAACTCAGCTTCTACTCTCTAGTCTTCCATGAGAGCAAGGAGCAAAGGTGAAAGGTTGCTACTAGGAATTTGAAAGACTTGTTTCTCTGCAATAGCCTGAGCTCATGTTGCCGGGGAAGACAGAGTCCTGCTCACATAACATCATTCATTAAACTTTGAAACAGAAGCTATTTATTAAGGGGAACAAAGAGAGTGAGTTAAGAAATAAGATTACTGTAAGGCATATAGTATTATAACGGTATGTCTTTACCCTCTGTTCCCCTTTTCCCCCAAAAAACTCAATAAAATTATATCAAGAGCCTTTGTATTTTTCAGTTAATATTGTCAGGAGTTAAGGAAATCAGTTATGAAGACTGTTTTTATATTTTAAAATATTTTCTTACTAAAAGAAATAATAATTTTAGACATATTTCCTCCTGCTTCTTGAACTTTTTAATACTGAAACATTTTCTAAAGTTGCCTTTCATATTATATATATTTTTTTAAACAAATTGGAAGTTACCAGAACGAAATGGAACAAGAGAGTATCCAGTATGACCTCCTGTATAATTTAGGTCCATAAGTTTTACCAAATTACTACTACTACTTTGAATTCAACTAGATATGCTTCATTAAAAACACCTTTCAAACTAATTTCATTATTAAGCTCAGAACGTTACATGTTCTTCAGAAGAGATACTGTTAACATCATATTAGAATATTGTCCCAGAAATTAGAAATATCAGGACATGGAAGAATTGTGATATGTACTTAGAGGGACAAATCACAGGGCAGGAATCTTTGGGAAGGCAGGTTCATTCGAGGAATGTTGGAGAAAAGCAGGAGGTTTATAATGATGACAGACATGTTCATCATAAACTGTCTAAGAAGAAATTTCTTTTGAGCCAAAACCGAGGTAATTCTAATAGGAAAGGTTCTTGCTTTCACCTAAAGACAGTTTTAGGCATGGGGAAGTAGCAAGGTCTGCTATAACTGAAGAAAGAAAGAATGTCTTTTTTGTTTCCTGTAGAAACTCAAATATCAAAGGAAAGTTTATTCCCTTTTACATTAAGGAAATCCAACCAAGCTGATAGAAGACTGTTTGTAGGGAGAATTTTTTCAGCTCTAGTTGTGGGGCAGCTGTGCATTCAGATGTTTAATGCTGGGTGTTGCAGCGTGGCAGGGTGGTGGAAATGCTGCAACCTTCTTTGAAATGTCTCCTTCAGAAGCCACGCAGAGTAAGGCCGCAAGAACAGCCCTTTCAGCCGCATGCCCACGCACACGCCACAGATAGCTCACTAGAGGAAAGACAGGAGGGGTCTTTGTATGATGTATTGCAGACAAGATTTACTCCAAAGAACGCTGAAGGATCAGAAAAAAAAGACATAACCATGTGGTCTGCGCAGACTTAAGAATGGGGTCAGTGACCAATGCCCTGAGGGTACAGGGGCAGGCAAAGAGCAGCAACCTGTAGGGTTGCTGTAGGGGCAGTGAGGGGTGAATAATTGGGGTGGGCAGTGTCAGCTGGCCAATGGGGGAGGTGATCTAGTGTAGATTGGCAGTATTGCTGCAGAGAACCATGGATTGAGTCCTCTTTATCAGCCTAGGTGGGGAAAAGTCTGTAGTATATTCTTCCAAGGTAAGGCCCTGGGGTTTTCCCTGAGAGGCAGGATCCAGAGGATTCCACAGCTGGGGAGAAGGGTGACTGGAAAGAGATGCTGGCAGAGGAGCCTACAGGTCAACAGGAAGAACTTTGTAAAATTTAGAAAAGAACATAAGTTGTGTTGTTTGTTTGGGTTTTTTTGGTTTGTTTTTTCTTTTTTTGAGTATTTGCACCTTAAATTCTTCATTTTGATCGAGTTAACACTTACTCCTGCAGCAGTTCAGCAAAATATTAAACTATCCTTTTTCCAGCCATGCTCTGCCTAGTAAATTTATCACAATCATTTTTTGAGTACCATTCAAAGTTGTCAGGTTCATTTGCTAAGTAAGAAAGAAAGTCATTGGCAGGAGAGAGGAGTGGCATGGAATTAGAGATGGTTAAAGGAGAGACAACACACATTTAAGACTTATGTTTATCAATTTATTAGAAAATAAATGTTTGCAGTGGATTGTCTCAGTCTGAATAGCATTGAACTCTTCTTTGAGACTTCATCGCATCTTCATTTTTATTGACACTTTCAGTAGACAAAAAAGACTTTCAAAGAATGCATTCTGACCAGCTAGGAAGGAATAATTCTCTGCTGAATTATTAAAATCTGTTTCAATTTTTTATTTTTTTTAATCCTGGAAAGTGTATGAAATCTTAATATTCATTAATTAGCCCCTGTAAATGTTGTTGTCTGCTCTGCTTTTATTTAGTTTTCTTATTTACAAAAATCAAAACAAGATAAAAAAGTGCAGTTAAACAGTTACAATGCTAAAAAGAACAAACAAAATAAAACAAAACAAAAAAATCCTTGTGAGTCAAGTCAGTGGCCTAGATAAACCAGTACTGTGTTTCTGACTAGGCCAGCAGAAGAAAGGGAATTACACATCTGTGTTTTCAAAAGCAGTATGACTAACACAAATTACCTGTTAAAATTTTCTGTATGTCTCTGTTTAAATATCAAGATAAAAGTTTTAGAATATAGACAATGAAATGAGAATGCAACCATGCACATGTATATATTTGTATTAATATACATGCCATTAAAATATAATAAAAATAAAAACTAAATTAATCACTTTGTTTGATACATTAATTAGCAATAGTTAATTTAATTAAGTGACTTTTAGTTTAACTTTCATCATTAACTTCAGGAAGATTTTTTTTTTAATTTTTTTTTAAAGCTGAAAGGTAATTTTCCTATTCTCTAAATACTTTTTTACTAAGAACTGCAGTGATGACATGACAAATTACTATCTTAATTCACTTCTGTGCCATGGAAATATTGCTTTTCTTCTCTCTTTTTCCTTCCTTCCTCTTCATCATCTCTCTTTAGCAAATTGGTGATAGATAACTTTTATGTTTATAATAGCAAGTGCCAAACTTCTTGGAGGTCAAATATATCACAAAAATGTATTTTGTCAGTGCATAATGTCCATTTTTCCCTCTTCCTGTGGGCACTGTAGGTTTGGATTAGATGACTGTTCAGATGACACCTGATAGAAAAACTGGAACTTCAGAATGAGCTTGCACAGGATTGTGTTGAAGGAAAGGGAAAAGAGAAACCGGATTGGCATAAACCTACCCAGAGGCAGGTTTTTAGAAGGTGAACACTGATCAGGTCAATAGTATAGATTTACCCATCATTACCTATAATTATGCATACATTTCAAAGGCTAAAATATATGATAGCAGGCAAATATGTTAGTAGTCCCCTAGAATAACAATAATTTTTAAAAATAGTTACCTATGCAGCTCTTTTTCCAGGAATAGAGGGTTAAACAACTTTAAAAAGCGACAGTATTTTCTGTGAAAAAGAGCCCTACGTATTTATCTGAGAAATACTGATACAATAAAAAGATATTAACACTCTGCAAACAAGAATTGAAAGCCTTGTATCTGCCTCTGCTTTCATCTTGGCATCAGATTTTCTAGTATTCAGCAAGCCATTTAATATCTTTATTTTGTTCCTTCACCTAAAAAATTGGGATGATACTGTTATGTGAACAAAACCTAGTAAAGAGAAACTTGCTGATGCTTTATACTGCAAAAATTAAATTGTTTTTTTGGATTTTATTATATCTATGGAGAGAGAGGGGGGAAATGAAAGAAAATAGCCTGATGGACCTGATGGACACATTTTTATACTAGAAAATGATCACCAACATGAGCAAATGTGTAGGACTATGCATTCACATTGAAATTTTCCAAACCCAAAGGCCAATCTTTTTTTTTTCCCAAATAAATTACTTCTCATTTGGCTCTATTTTCTTGCTTCTTTTAATTTCATTTTATCAGTATTATCTACATTTATACATAGAATTGCATCACAGGAAATATTAAAGAGTTTCTCTAGCCCCAAG
>NW_005054350.1:2085199-2096189 GCF_000277835.1 Geospiza fortis | reverse complement strand
CTGAAACAGAATAATTTTTCTGTTCCAAACTAAAATCTATTTTTTTTTAATTTAGCAATATATGTATGTCAGAGAATTAGGTGTCATAATTTCTAAGGGGAGACCAGTGTGAGTTTTTCTAAATATCTTCATTCATTTTTATTAACTCTGTTGTTTATAAAGTTTTTTCTAACACCTCTCTTTTTAGGGCTCCCTCTTTGGATAATATTTCCAACTTTCTAAACTGACCAGTGTGGGGTTTTTTCTTATTTAAGTTTGAAGATCTGGCTTTATGCAGTCCATAACAACACACATGCAGAATTTGAAGTAAAATATTCTTGTGTTCTTTGTCACATCTTAAAAAACGAGTCCCTTAGATCTTCATACAAGGGATATTAAACAAGTCAATATGGTATGCCCAAGTTCTTAGATATCCTAAACAATTACAGTTATCAAAGTTTTTGGAATAACTGAGATATGACATTTCAATTATCTTTGAAAGTGCTCTTTAGGTTCTAAGAGCCTTTAGGTTCTTTCAGAGCCACCATCTAACAAATACAACCTCAAGTCACTATAGTCAATAGGAATTATTCTCAAGATATTGCAATTCACTTTCAATAGGAACTATAGATACTTTTTAGAATCAAATCTTTATTATCTTTCTCTTACTGTCTTTCAGGTCCTCTGCCACTTGGTTAAGAATCAGTGGCCTCAAATTACTTCAGATTTTCATTACCCTTCTGACTTTACTGGACAAGCTTACTGATTTTAGTGTCTGTTCACTTTAACAGTGCATCTTAATCACCTGTCCACCAACAAAAACTGGTAATATGAATTTTCCTCCCATACTCTGTCTCTTTACACATTTTGTATCTGTGAAAAGATTGAAAGTCACACTTTGTTTTAATGACCTACTGGGGTAATGAAATCCACAGAGGAACTATACCTTATGTAAAGGTTTATATCCTTGTAAGCTAGAAATACTATTCTTGGGTTTTATGGAGTTTTCCTGTTACATGGTGAACAATAAAATGGAGAGTTTGAACAGTCTTCATATGTTCTTATAATTTTTACCAACCCCACTTAAATTCCCTCTAGCCCTTGTCCTTTCAAATATTTCACATATTCCCAAATTTATGACAGGATGAACTGGTGAAGAAAATATACTTTATTAAAATAGCTTCAATTATATAATGACCTATTTGCATTTTAATAGAGATTTTGAGTAGAACACCTGAGACTTCCAATAAAATAGGGATTTAAATTTGCAGGTAATTAAGGATCAAGCAGATTGTGAAATTTCTGTTTGATCTATTTAATAAACCTGTTTACTGTCATAGACAATAATGTTGCTGACCCCAAATTGTCCCAAGTTATCAAAGCAAAAAAGTTTTTCTTTGACTGTGCTAATTATAAAGAAAGTGAGCATTATCCATGTCAGGAATATCCTCTTTAAGTTGAAATGCTATTTTCGTTATTGCATCTGTAGCTTGTAATGGATAAAGCAGAATAAAATAACTGAAGAGAGAAAATATTGAATATATAATTACAATCCTCAAATTGCGTATAATATCCTAGCTTTGGCCAACAGTTGTTGTCTCTGGTCAGTTAAGAGTGCCTAGGGACTAACCCTACATAAATTCCATTGGCATTAATAAGACTTAGTCCCATAAATCCCATGAGTATTGATTGCAGAATGAAACTGCACAGTGGTTACAAATGGGTCAGAAGTGAAGAAATTGTACAGACAGATTGTCCCACAGGGAATGACTACTTGGGGATTAAATATTGTTCTCAGTTCACATCTTTGACCCAAAAGTGCAAATGGTGCCTTCTTTAGACACTTGATTGAGGCAAGGGCAAGTAGTATTATATTACTGAACTCAGCCAAGTCAAATTGCTGTAACTTGTAGTTAGGTGTCTCTGGAATTTTCCATGTTTTGCACTTAATTGGCATATTCCTAATCACATCTTTTCTGCTGACAAGCTACAGGCTGTAAATTTCAGGGCATGTTACCTTTCCAAATATGTTTTAATCTTTTCAGTTCAGTTCTGGGTGGTATAAGTACCACTGACCTGGAAGAATAATTCACAACTGCAATGAAAGAAGTGAGAAACAAAATTCGTATTCAAATTAAACAGTGTTATGCTAAAATCACTTCCCCACTATATCTATGAGTATTTAGGTGCCACTGTATTCTAAGCACTTGATTACTTGGCAATGTCTACTCAAAACATAGCAGATATGTTGTAGGATAAGGTTGAGGAATGTAACATGGACTGTAGTTCATGGAAATGGAAATTTACCTTCATGGGGCAAGGAATGAGATCTTTTCTGTTCAAATTTTTTGGTTGGTTGGTTGGTTGGTTGTTTAATTGGTTGTTTGCTTTGGGTTTTGTTGGTTGTTTTAATACTTTTGATGTACTTTTTTTTCTCCTAACGAAGTTTTTTTCTTATGAAACTTTATGTTTAGAGTCTACACAAGCTTGAAAGAAAGGGTCATCAGAGAATATGTCAGCTGCTTTAACCATTCCTAAATCTTTCTTGGAAAAAATCCTTTGGTTCTCTAATTTAGTTACTCAAAAACATTTAGTTCTCAATTATGTTCAAGGCTTAGAAGAAATTGTGTTGTATGTGTGATGTTGTCTATGTCGTACTAATGATCTTGGCTCAGAGTTGTTTGTGTCTGTGACATCAAAGTTCTCTTAGCCAGTTATTATCCTCGCCCTCTCCTCCAAGTGGGGACATCTGGAAATACCATTCATGGCCTTATGTCCCCTGATGCTGTGGTGAGGACACCGCCCAGATGTTAACTTCTGTATTCTCAAGCCAGCCCAAGGACATCCTCCAGTGTGCACTGGTGCAGCCTACCCTCTGCAATGGGAAGGGTACAATCCTGCCCCTAGTCTGCATGGATGGCCTGCTCAGAGCTTTATTGCCCATAAAAAAGTCCTAGAACTCCAGTCCAGCAAATTAAAGTAGTGTCTGAATAGTGACAAAGATGCTTCTGACCTTGGAACTGGAGTGAGAGAGTCTGCTCTGTTAGTGACATCTTGAATCAAAGACTTTTAGCGCACAAGGGCAGGTGCACATATGTGGCGTCATGACAGGGTTTTAGCTGTGAGGAGTAGGGAGTGAGAGTCAAGTCTGGTTGTCTCAGCCTCTCTGGAAGCTCTAATTTGTTACCTAGGCCTCCCAAACACCTCTTTCTGGGAAAGGCTAAGAGGTGCCTCTGGCTTGACCTGATAAACCTCTCTGCTGCTATTATATACTATTGCACATTTGTTAGCACTTTGCTAAAGTTGGAGAAGGTCACTTACCAAGTCCTCTGCTCTTATATGAAGGTGACCTTTGTACTGTTGACACAAAGAATTTGTTAACTAAACAAAATCTGGTTCATTCTGAGTTTTTTTGGTGCACGTGGTTAATAGATTTATGAGGTTGAACTTAGCTTTGAAGTTACAAATTTTGAGTATAACATTGTCCTATATGTTGTTAAGATCAACTCTTCTTCTAGGGAAGTTAGAGAATGTGAAAGCTAGATTCCAAAACATCTGTCTGTCCTGAATAATCTTTTATCTGTAGTAATGGTATTAATTTCAACAGAAATAAATTTCAACATTCAGCATCACAAATGCTACTTTAGCTTTCTGTACACACTAGAATTATTCTAAACTAGCTTCATTTGTGTCTATTTGAAGAAAGAAAGAGATATTTTAGTGACTCAGCTAATTGTTGATTTTGGTTTTACAGAATGACTCAGGGGCTAAATTTGCTGCCTGATTTATGTGAAAATACTGCCCAGAGTCAGATTGCCAGACTTCAAACTGTTTTATAAAATCAAAGTAAAATCTTGATTATCTGGTATGCTGAATTAATCAGGCCATACCTCTTATTAAAAGGTAACATTTCTGAAAAACATCTACAAATAGTTTTCTTGTGTTTTTAAGGTGGATGTTCAGGTATCATTTTTATCGTTTTAGGTACATAAATTTCATTGTTATTTTCATTTTTATTTTATTGATTTACCTGCTTCACCCAAAATAACTCGAGTCTACAGAAACAGTATCCTTTTCCTTATTAGCAATATAGCAGATATTTGAACCTATTGGTCATTTACTATCATTTGGCACTGGCTGCTGAGCATATATTTATATACCATCTATGAATATTTAATCTGTATCAATAGTCTTTAGTGTCTGCAGATTATCCGCCCTGGAATGGCTATCTCAGATATTATATCACGCCTAGCAGAAGTCTCACCACTATCGTCAGATCAAAATAGTGTTATGGAAGCATTTCTGATGAACTAAATATACTTTTTGAAGACAAAAACTTTAGAACCCTTATTTTACTTTGTTGCACTAAAACTGTTTCTGGTTTTACTTCACCCCCAGCCAGTGTATTTGAATGATTTATGCAAACCTCTAGCTCTTTTCTCATGTGATATTGAGGAATCAAACCTCTAGCTCTCATGTGGTATTGAGAAATCAAAGCTGAGTGGTGTGGTCAAGTGGCCACAAAGAACAATGATTAACAGGAGTAGGTACATATTTCTAGAATTTATCTGTTGTGAAAAAATTTAGAGTGCCTTGAAAGACAATCAGGTGTTAGTTGTGTAGTTGTGTTCCATTAAAAAAATACTCTTGGATGTATTTTCTTTCCTGGAATTGTTTCCAAATTGGTGAAAAATCTTTAATATCTTTTTAAATTTAAATAGAAGTAAACTCTTTGATCTTGTCTGCAAATCTAATTTAATAATCTCAAGACTATTTCACTAAATTATATGGTTACTCCAGTCTCTACAGATTCAGAGTTTAGTGTTTCAGATGGAACAGAAATGATGAACTATTTTGACCACTGCAATTCTAAAACATACACACATTTTAGAACAAACATCCATCAAATAAATCCTAACGTTTATTCTTCTGTATTTTCCATTATGTTTTCCCTTTGGAACAAATTTTGTGTTCAGGATTCATAGTCTTAAAGGAGAATATAGCTTCCAAAAAAAGAGAAAGGAATATGTAAATCCTCTGTTTCTGAGGCAATCTACTAATGTAGATAATATCAGTGGTACTTGAATTATTAATATAAACTAATACAATGTCTTTATGGTACTCATAAGGTATCTGTATTTTAAAGTCTCCATCTTTTAAATTGATACAGGTGATCCAAATCCTTTGATGCAATAGGAAAAAATGTTCATATTTATAAATATAATAAATATGCTTATTGCAACATTAATATTTAAACAAAGGTTATCCTTTCCCACTGTATTATTCTAGGCCCAGCATCACTTGCACATATTTGCTGCCTGTTCCATCCATTATAATTCTAAACTCTATATGTACTTGAAAAATTATTTGATAGTCCAGGACAGCAATCAGTTTCAAACAAACATCTTCAACTGTGACTTTGCTGCCACCACTGATTAGACTAGCCAAACAGGTCACTTGTTTTCCTGATGTTCTGAGGTGATTCAATAGCTAATCCTATATCAGGTAGAAGAAAATACATTGTATGGTATAAGAAACATTGCTAAAATTTTAAAATAACCTAAAGAAAACTGGAATAAGAGATCTTTCTTGCTTAATGGATGAGTTTTTACTGAAGGCAATGATATATATTCTCTGTATATCAAATCTCACTAACAGAATAAATTAAAAAAAATCTTTGGTGAGGCACAGTTCAACATACAACCTACCTTTTTTGCAAAGTTTTAATGAATAAAGGATGATTCAGAAAATTGAATAGCAATGTTATGATTTCCATAACAAATCTTTATCATGTGCTTTGCAGAAATCCATTTATTATTCAAATCATGGAGTTAAAGACTAAGTCATTTCTAAAAAATCTTGGTATCTCCTAAAGAATGCAACACAGCTTTATCGAAGAGTTCCATAACACTTCACCCACTTATCTAAATGATAATAATAGATAGCAATAAAGCTGATAGAATTAGAAGGTGTGAATAAATTACAGATTAGTTCTGTCAACAGGCAAAAAGGTACACAAATAAATTTGCTAATTATAGTAGACATTTAAGAATATAATCACCTAATTTAATAGACCTTTCTTATTTATACCAGTTATGCCTCTGAGGAAAATTGCACAAATTTTCTTGAATTAATGCAAGTAAGATGGGCAAAAATAAATTGAAGTTGTTTGTAAATCACACTTCCTTTCTGTACAATAAAATGAAATCTCATCTTTCTCTGCCTACATCTTCTAGTAATTAGTAAAATTTAAATTCTGACATTTACAAATAAAAGTTTTGGTTTAATTTTTGCACGTTTTGAAATATTTCTATGAAATTAATTTAAAGTGGAAAACTGATTCAATTTCCATAAATAGACCTGTAATTCCTGCTTTTCACAGTTATCAAAGTGCTTTGAAATATTTAGCAAAGTTTTAACCATACTAGAACATGGAAGTGTAGCTTATCTAAAAACCATTTAGAAGGTTTCATTGACTTCTCTAAATTGTTCTCACATCTAAATAAAAAATCCTGTTAAAGTTTTAGTCATAAATGACTTCAAAGGAATGTCACAGAATTTTCTAGAAATAAAAGCTAGCCTGGGATACTCATGACACAATGAAATTTGTGCCAAGGTATGCTCAGAAACACTTCAGTCTTTAATACTGTATGGTGATTAAGTATCAAGTATGAAAAAAGGAATAAATCTTCATAGGTCTTATCCATTTTTGTTTAAAACTATTTAAGTAATCTCATATTAACCTTTCTGTGGTACTTTTATCTGTTTATTAACTGTGATGACATTTGAATGGCTTTCACATGCAAATGTGAAAATATTTACCTGTTTATATCTGTCAGTTATCTGTGTATAAAACTGTTATTTTTTTGTTCAGTTTTTTTGTTCAAAAATATTTACTTGTTTTGCTCATTTTACTATGAAACAAGGATAGTAATTTTACATAAAAGATGATTTTTTTGTCATCCTCTTTCCCATATTCTTAGTAAAGATTTGAATGCCCATTATGCAGAAGCTGTAAAATCATATTGTCTATCATTGTGAAGTTCCAATTCAAAGAATATTTTCTACACAACACAGAAGAAATCTTTCATCAGTAAAAAAAAAAAAGAGAGAAAAGGATTGTGACAAACACATTTTTGGCATCCTTTTGTGCAACAAATGTAGAACTAAAAGGAAAGGTAATTGGAAGGCCATTTTAAAAAATGAAATAACTATTGGCTGTCTCTGCTTTAATATTTCAGAAGTTTGGAGATAAAAAGTATTCTTTCTTTGACAGCAATCATTGTTCAGGCTGTCATCACTCAAGTCAGCAATTTCATCATTTCACAGCAAATGCATCATTAGGAAAAAGGGGAAAAATCCAGATGAGCCACTTAAAAAAAAAAAAAAAACCCTAACCAAACCCCCTTCAAGTAGCAAAAAGCATGCTTTTTTCCCTAATATGAAAAGTCTGTGTTTTATAATTTTTCAGAGCTGAGAGTGATTCCAGTAAGATTATAGCTAGAGCAGATCTTTGTTCACAGTAATAAAAGACACCAAAAATGGCGTCAGTTTCTTGCTTAAAACAGTGTAGTAGCAATTAAAGACCAGAAGTGTGAACTAGTAAACAAAGGGTGATCGGTTTTTTTTTTTTATATTTACTAGGGATTTTTGTTTTGTTGGTTTGTTTGGTTTTAGTTTTTTGTGGTGGTTTTTTTTTCCATTGCAGTAATAACACCTGACTACTAAAAATACTTTCCTACATTAAAGGGAAGCAAAGTTATTGGAGGTTCAATTTATTTTTATTTATTGTTAGAAGTTAAGAAGATTAAAATTCTAGATGATGTCACTAATTGATAAGCAGGAAAATAAAGAGATTAGAGTCTGAAAACAATGAACTAGTTAATAATTTCTTAAATGCCTTTGTACAGTATCATCATCTTTCATGGTCTTTTAAAAGAAAATAAAAGAAAAAGGTTAGAAAAGTAATGGAAAATCAATTAATTTTAAAAGGTGATTATATAGCTAATTAGAAAACTAAAATAATCCTACTGGAGGAAATGATGGTTACATACTGGCCTAGTACGTATTGAAAAATTCAGCAATAGCAATGGTAACTGCTTACAGACATCACTGAGAGAATTTGGTACTGAATTCCATACTGAAAGTCTGATGAATCTCATGGACTGATCCAGGTCAATTTCAATTTATATAAGTGCTAAAATAGTCACTTGAAAGATAATGGCCTATGGAAAAAAGGAGAATGGAATAGAAGATTCAGGAACAGGGTCATGAGCACCAGACATGGACAGACATGGGCCAGTTTAGGTGAAATATTAGTTGATTCTGCAACTCTGTATTGTTTTTTCAATACAGAGAAAAAATGCTTGCAAAACCTTTTAAATCACAGTATTAAGAATACCAAAATTGTAATCTTGCTAATAATAACCAATCATTCTCAATCAGCATGTGCTGGTACCTCAAATACATCAGTTCTGTGTTTAATGTGATAGAAGGGCTCATTACTGTATAACCCACACTGTATTGTAAAACTCTTATGCAGACATGGCATTGATATATGTACTCAATCACCTCGACAACTAAAAGTACTGCTAAAGATCAACCTGCTGATAAATATCTCACCTCTCTAGAGGCCAGAAGTTTCTTTCTGTCAGGGTTACCTTCAGTAATGCTATTCCAGCAACATACTGTGCAAATAACAACTGTAATAAGGCTGCTTACTTTTTAGTACACTATTTTTTTTGTCTTATTCTCACTGGCTGCTGATTTCTTAGCTATCCTGCCAAGATTTGGGTATTCTGCTCTGCTTGATGTTTGTTTTGGCCCCTCTTGAGCTTTCTTAGGGAGTCTTTTAAAGACTCTGATTATAACTGGACAGCAGCTGATCTTTAATTCAGTTCTTACTTAGAATTGTTTATTAATGAAGTGGTGTCTTGAAATTTTTATTACCATGAAAGGAGAGGAGTAGGGTTTTTGTTTTTTTTTAAATGAACATTGCCATAGGATGCCTTTTTTTCAAACATCTGTAATAGAAGACTCAAAAAGTCGGTAGTCATATATGGGTTTGCAACAACCTTTTAAAATTGACCTGTTTTCCTTTACATTAAATTTTTAGGAATTTGTGAAGATCTGAATAGTGAAAAATATCACTATCTAAATGTTTTAATGAGGTTATACTTATTATAATGTTTAACAATCTTATGGCATATTGTGAAATGTGAACAGCAGCTAGATGACTTTCAAGTTTCTACATTTTCCTATGCTTTAGATATATTAAAGGTTAATTAATTCACATCTGACTCTTAATTGATTTTTTAAAACTGCTTGATTAAATCACACTCCTAAATTTGTTTATCTACCATATTTAATATGTAATTACACACAATCTTCAAACTTGATAAACAATTGCATTTTAAAAAGCAGCAAAATATATAATAAGTATTTAAAATATAACAACATGAGATAAACAAATGAAGCATTCTCGCAGTTTTTTCTCTTTTTTCTATTTCTTCTTGTAATAGACCAGATGGGCTATGTTTTGAGTCAAGAAATTGCATTAGAAGATTAGCAATTATTAAAAGATATTTTTCAAGTTAATGTATTCCAAGTAAAGTGGAAAAGGATAAAACACATTTTATAATTAATCTTTTTTCTTGTTACTCTTGTTTTAGCATTATGATTATTAATGATTTATTGCATATTAAGAAACATTTTGTGAAAGGACAGCTAAATTGAGTTCCTACCTGGTTACATTCAGGACAGTCTTTGATAAGTGTCTCAGGTGGTTTTAAATCCTTGCACATTATTAGAAATATTCAGATAGTAAGCAAAATATTATTAAAAGTATTCATATTTTGCAAATAAAAGTACTGATTTTGGGGGTGAAACTTGTAATGATTTTAATGATTCAGATATACCATGTTTAATTCTCACATGAGTTTGTTACTATGACAGAATACTTTATGGATGTTAGTGCCTCCATTAATTGAGTGAATTCCTTGCAAAGATGCATTCTAATTCTTTGGCTAATTAAGTAAAAAGGCTTCCTTTCCAGATTGTATTCCATTATCTGAAAGCTGAAAAATAAGTACCTAAAAACCCATGATAAAAATATTTTCCTGTTTGCTACAAACTCAATGGTTTATGCTCTTTTGTTTCTGCAAATAGAATAAGTTATTGTCACACCTTCCCTAGAACTGCCACTATAATACATTATTATTCTACACAAACAAACACACACACACACACACAAAAAAACCCCAAACCAAACAAACGAAGAGAAATCTATGTATTATTATATATACTTGTATAAATGATAAAGAAATTTGCCATGAAAAAGACTATTCTGAAAACCATATTGCATTTTTTAGTTTCTTAATACACCGAAACAAGCTTTTAGGGGTTCCAAAAAAATCAGATACATGTAAGTGAAAAGAGTTACCGGCCTTGCTGAGAGTATCTGACTACATTCCTGGCTCCACCTTGAGTGTCATTTCTAAATATTCTGCCCAAAACAACAGAAGGCCCATCTTCAAATAACACCAGGGTTGTCTGTTGCCAACTCATGTGAATGTGTAGGCAGAGAAATGCCAAATCAAGTGGCCTTTGTGCTGGTTTCAGGCAATTTTCCTGTCTGTTTCTTCTCCATTCACTGGCAGCTTTCTGTCTCTCCCCTCCCTTTTCCATTGCTTTTTTGTGACGCATGGCTACCAGAAAGCTGCAGGATGCCACATAGCAACATCATTCGGGGACTCATCTAGGGCACCATAGCCTAGGGCAGCCCCTTCACACATACCAGGTCTTGTTTTGTATCCTCTGGGACTGTGCTTCAGGGACAGAATACATGGGCACTCCTAGGGGTGGCAAGGCTTTCCCCTGAATATCCAACCTGTCCTTCACTGGGAGGTGGTTGTCATACACTTCTCATATAAGACAAAATTTTTCTGGTTATATAAGCCTGAGTGAGGAGACTGTCAAAAATTGTCTTGACCATCGCAACTGCTCCACAAAT
>NW_005054350.1:2081406-2085189 GCF_000277835.1 Geospiza fortis | reverse complement strand
GCCGCTTCCCACTTGTCCTGGGCAGCCTTCTCATCCACACTTTTAAATGAGACAGATGACCAGTCGTGCAAGGCTGCTTCTTGGAGGTGTGGCACGGTGTTTTGATGAAGGGGCTACACTTGACCATGCCTGCCTGCTTCTGCCTCCTTCAGGAGAGACAAAAAATCTTCTGAGAAAAGAAAGGATCCATTTCTTTCCACGTACTTTAACCTTCATTCTGTTTCAGGGTTCACACTATTTATGGAGCTCTCAGTTCTTAATCTAAATATTTTATTAAAGGAAAAACTCTCAGATTTTTTTACAATGTGTCTTGTTTCTCAGTGGCATTTTAACAAGAGCAAATAAATGTCTCGTTTCCCATCTCCTCCTACCAGTTGCGCAAGCAAAACAAACCAATTACACAAATAAAACAGTAGTTGTCATGGGGGCGTATAAGCACAAGACCTTTGGGAGTAGTGGTTGAACAGTAAGGGGTAAGAGCTGAATGAACCGAACTAATTTTTCCTTTCAAAGAGGAAGTGTTTGAATGTAGCTGCCCACTGGACAGAAAAGTCTGTCACAGGTGTGCATTCAAGGAAATGAGGAACGAGAATGCCTGTAGGAAAGAATTCTAGATTATCTGAGACATGACAAAATCAGCTCTAGCTCTCTATTGTTAATAAGATAAATACCACTATGCTCATACAATGACTGGCAGATGAGGCAAGTGAAAGGGCCATGTGAGAAGCTCTGTGAAAACATGCTCAATAGCTATCATATTGCTAGAATATTATTCTGCAGTATCTAAAACTACCACTGAGCTGCTTTTCTAGAATGGTTCTGTAACACAAAAAGAAAATATTGCCAGATTTCTTCACTTATCCAATAGTATTTCTGGCTTTGAGTATTTATTTTTTTAATTTTTAAATGAAAAAAAACCTAACCATACTGTTAATTAAAAAAAAAAAGTGGAGCTTTACAATCTTATTGATTTATTTATTTATTCATTCATTAGTTCCCCATGAAGAATACTACAGTTATAGGTTTTCCCAAGGGATGGAGAGTCAGGCAATATAGATAAGCAGACAGGATCTTGCTCTTCCTGACATGTTTTGCACTTGTAACTCTACTTTAAAATGGATAACGCTGCTTGCAAACCTTCACTAAGGAAATGATCATTCATCATTTTGATTATATCTAAGTTCAATGTTCATCCACAGCAGGCCATGCATAGGAAAAGACATAGATTTTTTAACAAGATAGTCTCCACCAAATAGAAGATAACTACAGAGATTGTCTGCAGGTAAGATATATGCACTTTATTTTGTACAAGTGAAAGTGTTTTGGCCTTTGTTTTCCTTTGTCTCTATCATTTTAGCAGGAACTCTGTAGCCTATCAGATTTGCAGATCTGCAAAGCAGCACAGGAAGCATTGCAGAAAAAGATGTTTACAGACAGAAGATTAAGATGGCTTTTAAGGATTTTTTCCCCATACTGATACAGTCAGACTGATGTATCCATTTGCATTTATTTACTTTAGACCCATTTCTAAGGGGGACAAGAAAATAATTTTCTAGTTTAGTTTCTGACATCAGAATAACAGATCTCTTTCTTTTGAAATGGGGAAACCAAGATCCAGTCCATAGTGCAGAAAAACATTGATAACGTGGAAAATGAGGAAAAGGAGACTGATTTGGGAAATCTCTGCTGTCTTAGCTTCAGATTGATGCTTTTTCTAGAAATGATGCTTCTTTTTCCATTTTGAATTTGTGTCTCTCCCTGGATTATTTAAAAACAGAACAACTTTTTCTGCAAAATGAATAACCTGAAGACTTTCTAAATATAGGCTGTAGGACTTCAGTATTTATAATAGCAGGAACAAGGTCAAAATGCCCAGACAGGATATGTTAATCAATGGATGCATGTTGCAGTTTTTAGAATTGCTTTGCTGGTGCATTGCAGCAAATACATTTATGGTGCTAGTTTTTGGTCAGTGAATGTATACATTTGATCTTCTTCTGGAGTTGCACAAGGACAGTCAATGTGATAATTAAATGAAATGGTACTACAGTTGATTAGGTGGAACAAAAACTCCTAGTAAACGCTACGTTTTATGGAGTGTCCTGTTTATCCTTTGATTTCCTTTTGATAAATTCAATGACCTTTACCTTTTATACAGCCCTGAGACACATATCTCACCACCTTAAGCCTTCATATCTGTATGTCAGAAGTTTACTGAGTATAGTATCTCAGAATGTTGTACAACTCATACGCATGTATCTTGATACTTTTATAAAAAGTGTGAATTTATATTTCTAAGACACAGTTTTGAATAGTGTAGGTTTCTTAAAGTCAGAAAAATATTTTATCTGTATGTAGAGCAAGGAAGATACACAATTAAATTTAAATGGTGAAAAATCATTAATTCTCAGACTTCGAGGAGGGAGGGCATGATGGTCAAGGTCTTTTCTCATCTTCTCTTATGCAAATTATTTCTCCAGGGGTGGATGAGAATCTGTTTGTCTGTGTGAGAACTGAATTTATTATCATTATGATCATACCACAAAAAGATTATCATAAATTTTTTGTCAAATCCTTTATTTTTGCATTGGGAATACACACTTATAGAATTTAACAAAATTTTGACCTTATTTAAAAAATCCTTTCCTGACATTATTGCCACTATTTAATACATTAATCAGAATATCTAGAATGTCAATATAAAATGGAATATACTTTAAACAGAGCCAATTTAGACATGAAGAATTATCTGAAGGTTATAGAGAAGCTGGAGCCAGACCTCTCCAAGAAGAGCATAATGTAAGCATATAAGAGAATGGACAAAAAATTTAAATATAATTATTTAAACTTGACAAAACGGCACAAAAATCATATTAGAAGAATGATTAGACACAGCAACAGAGACATGGTGGAAGTTCCCTGTTCATAATCAAAACTTTAAAAGGTTGAGTCTGAGCAACCTGGCCCAAATTTGATGTTTAATCTGTCTTTACAAGAGTCTCTGCATTGATCAGAGCATTGGACCAGATGACCTCTACATGAAGTACAGGTTATCTCACCAAATGAGCAGTAGATATTCAGCAAACTGCCTTTTATACCAAGTTGTCACATTCTTGCCAATAACTTTGCCTGTGGGTCAATATGCAACCAAGAGAAAATGGATTTTGTCCTGTTCTTGACAGATGATTGCCATATTGAAGTTTCATCATGAGTTTGCTCAAGCTATGGTAACTATGTTGATATGCACAAAAGAAGAGGGAATTAACTGAATAAGCATAAGAAATGAAGTATTTTCTTGTTTCTACAGATGGCTTAAATAAATAAAGCCTGAAATTATTTGAAGAACTGTGGTGAGAGATTGTTACTATAACTTCTATTACCAGTACTTCTTGCAGCACAGAACACATGTAACTGGACCAAAATTCTACTAATCTGACATTTGCACTGGGCCATAACTTTGAATGAATCTTTGTTTAATATAAAACAACCTTTTTCTTAAAAGGTCTAAGGGTATTGAGCTATGAAAGGATTGTAGCTTTTCAAACAAAATAGCAATGTATACCCTGATGGAACAGAAAAAGGAGCAAAGCATTCTGAAGTTAACGTCTACAGATTTACTAAACATGACTGTCTCAGACTCACTGATGTTACTCTCAAACTTTGTCAAAAATACCCAGCAAGCAGCACTTTACTCTTAGCAAACATGCTAACTTATACCCTGAAAGGCAGTGCAGGAATGTATTTTAGTGTTTTCTGAAAAAAAGAAAAAAAGGCTTTGCAATG